>NW_027361675.1:38995000-39292500 GCF_039654945.1 Dendrobates tinctorius
GTACAATGTCTGCAAGATATGTTTTCTGTTGCAATGTGCTAACAAATCCTCCATTTTGTGGGAAGCTGCCTGCCAGTGTCTCAGTTACATTGCACACTGCAGCAGCTTCCCTTCCCCCGAGTGCCATAAACCAATTTCCTGTCACCCCATTTGGCTTCTCTCAGCCTCAGCTGAAAGAGGGAAAAAAGTGCGGGAAAGGAAAAAGGTCTTTGTTTGAAATAAAACTATAAGAGCCTGCCCTGCGAAAACCGTACCAAGTAGAGATATGAAAATCATATTTTTGTAACCTGAGCGGTCCCAGCTTCGATACCGCGTATCTTTCAAAGTTCTACCCTGTCCAGAACATGAGATAGGATTTGCGCCCAAATGGACGGTCATATCGCATAGATGTTTGATGTTTTCTTGATAGGCTCATTACGCTGGGAAACATGATACCACTGATGAGTCCATACCAGCTTCTCCCATAAAGTTATAGCTAATCTAAGTTTTGTAGCCAAAACATAACTTGGATAAGAGAGGTGGGATCAACCCAGAATGCACCTCTCCGTGATGTTACATAGGAAAGTCTATAAAGCATTCCCTGGGCAAACCAGCACAGAAGAGCTCGAATCCTCGTGCTGAGCAGAACCCAGATGAGCGGAGACGTGCAGCTCCGCCTCCACCCCCCTTAAAGCCACATGGGATGCCAACTGACCACATGTGAGTGTGACTTTCTATCCTTTTATTTTATATCTGTACTGTACATATTTTATGTCTCAATTTTATAGCAACTTTTATCTGTAATCACTGTCCTCTTTCGGAAAATAAATGAATTATTTAGATCTGTCTCCATGCTCTAAGAATCGAACTATACGCCTTTGATAGATAATCGCTACTAATTCAAGGGGTTTGCCACGGACCCTCTTAATTTAACACTGTGAATTAAGTAACCGTGACTGGTGGCAGCGCGTTGTGTACGGCTATTGCGGCTTGCTGGCAGTTTAGAAGGGTCTTATATTGCTGAATGAGGGGCTGCGGCCACAGCATTGATAATTCCCTTACTGCAGAAGCCCGATTGCCGGTTCACAACAGGCAGCCCGTCCGGCGACTAATTATCCTAGGTGCAGTTCCCTGACTGACCTGAGGGTAAGGGGGGCGCCGGAGAGCTGCGAGTTCCAAAGTGGAACTGAGAAAGTGGGATATACATAAATCCCCGCAGTACTTGGAAGATTGATAGCAGTGGCGGGGCATCCAAATTAAACCCCCCCTGCGGCAAATTGTAGAGCGAGAGTAGCTTGCTGGATATTTTGGTCACATGGTGCCAGTGGTGGGATAACTAAGATAAGCCCCAACTGTGCCTGTGATAGCCGTGTGCCGGCAGTGTGTCTCGTCCCTCCGTCCGCTGATACACCCGTGTCAGTGGTGGGACTGTGACATAGTGGTGACACAGGGTCCGCTGTCCGTCGCGTTTTGGTGGCAGCGGGACCCCCGTTAGTCGCCCGTATTTGGACGAACGGCCGTGGGCTGTTCGTCACACCTTTCAACAGCAAAAACTTTAGTCAGCGGCACGTCCCCAAATTTCTTCCACAGCCACTTTTCAAAAAAAACTCAGTAGAGCTCCTCCCTTTCGTTTTTTCAGGAATCCCCACAATCCTGAGATTGTTCCTTCTGGATCTATTCTCGAGATCATCATTTTTTGCAGCCAGCTCTGACAGTTGTTGCGCAACCTTATTTGCAGCTTTCTGCAGTTTCACTACATTATCTTCTGCAGTGCTCACCCTCTCCTCCACTTCACCCACACGTTTATCCACCTTCTGCATGGCCGCATTAATATTTGCCACCTCTCCTCTCACATCTTGCACTTGCTGGATCAGCATGTTTAGAGGCTGCTTGCATGAGGAGACCAGCATAAAAACATCTTTACGGTCGGTTCTCCCCTAGGCTCAACTGTCCCTGGCCCCCTGCTGCAGCCTCCTTATTACCTGCTTCTGTCCCGTTCTGTGGCTCGTTCTCCCCCTCAGACATCTCTTCCTCCTCCACTTTAGGGTCCGACTCAACCACAGCACTCTCAGCTGCTTCTTCTGCTCCCTCTGTCCTGGCAAATTTCTTCAGCTTAGCGGCGGCCGCCATACGCCGCTGGCATTCAGTATTTGCTTTGGCCGCCTCCTCCCTTGCGGCTACGCCATCTTAGATGCAGCCTCCCTCACCCGCTGTCTCCTCCACATCATTACTGCACTTCAAAAGGCACCGTCCGGTGCCCACAGCTAACCAGACCCTTCAGCCATCCACCGCAACTTAAAACCGGTAATTTTCTTGTGGCTATGCAGGATTAAGGTCACTATCTCTGGCGGGAGGTCTCCCCTGCACGCCCACTCACATCTCCAGCTAGAACACGCCCCCAGTCTGTTTCTACAGTGCAATCCCCATCCGTGGTGTTCTTCATAGGTCCCAAGTGCAAAAATGGAAGACCCGTCCCAAACCTCCAACGTAGGCCTTGGGCGGGCTGCAAGGCATGGCTGGTCTCCTTCTGGGACCACATCTTCAGCCACACCAAACGGGTTTTTGTTCTGTGGTTAGTTGGCAAGTGAACTTTGACATTTAAAGGCTACACGTAAAACCAAGAGGAAGCAATTAAAGAGGCGCTAACTATTTACGGATAAGAGTTTTGGACCATTCACGATCACAGTGTCCTGGCAACTTGGCAAAACCCTACCGGGTTAACTTTAGCTTTTAAACTATTTACAGTAACATGTTCCTTCTATTTACTCCTGCTGTGTCCAGGGCAATTCCTGATACTGGCTGCTTCCCTGCAGGGGAAGTTCATAGACAAGAGTCACTCCTGGTGACACAGAGTTCATGGTCAATGAGGCCGTACACTTTAAGATCACGTCCCGCCACCGGGGTTTGGGTGGCCTGATCGTGCATTTTGGGTCGGGCTGGAACTACAGCTGTGGATAATGTAGTAGGTACCGGTTCCACTTCTTGTGCTGGTGGACTTGCAGCACGGACTTGTGCAGCTTTTGACTTTGTTGCTACTGGTGATGCTTGTTTAGTTCAGACCAGTGCAGCTTTATTACTGTGGGCTCTGGTGAACTTGTTACTACCGCAGGTGCTAAGGGGGTTAGTGAACAGACTGGCAGCGTAGTAAATGGGCCCACTAAAAGCTCCTCGGCTACTGGGGCAGGGTCGGCGGCAGTACCTGTCGGTGGTGTCATTCCGGTATCAGTGTCTCCTCCGCTGAGATCAGGGGCCGCCGGATGGGACGCTGCTCCACCAGCTTCACTCTTTTCAACAGGGACATCTTCCACTTTTCCACTGTGGTCAGCTTAGTGCCCAGGAGTTGACGACCCAGCTCCTCCGCTTGAACTCCCAAGAGGTCCGGGACTTCCATGGGCAGCGTGGCAGGGCGTTCGTCCGGTAAGCTGGGGGAGGCTATCGCTTCCACCCCACACTCCTGGTTCCCACTGCTCACCATCTTACCTGGTCAGAGGGTGCCAGTGACATGGACACTCGTGACCCAATGACTTTCTCCAGCACCGTCTCCTTCCACTGAGTTATCGCAGCCAGCTGTGTCCGTAAGAAGCGGCGTGTCAGCTCCTCCACTTTTCCTTCCAGGAGCGCCAGGTCAGCTACCAACGACCGTGTGGAGCCTCTATCTTCCTGGTCGAGGTAGCTTTCAGCTTCCACCCCACGTCCAGCAGGCCTCCATCCACGGCTTGCAATGGCATCTTCCAGGTGCTCTCTCTTCTCTTTCCTGCCGCTGGGTCTTTCTCCGCCCACCTGTGGGCAACACCTTTTCCACCATACCAGGCCAGTAGTAAAGGCAAGGGGCAGCCATGATGTTTCGCGCCCTGGTTCTGGTACCGCCCACGAAGGCACGCCTCACTGTATACCATGTGGGGCAGTAATGGCAGCCATCTTTACAGTTGAACAAATTCACACTCTTGCACATTCTTTTATGTGCACGGGACCCCTGTTAAAGGGTCGGTTCATGCTGTTCATGACACCAAGTTGGATCGCCCGCCAGGGCAGTGGGGATACTTGGTACCGGGCCGCTTCTTAAAGGGGAAGTGTCACAGCGGAAATAACCCGGTCCGTGGCCCTGGGCGCCCAATTAAAGGAGGTTGATGAGGAGGGGGATAATAAAGTTTGTAACAAAGCGTTTGTGACGCCACCTGAGGTATTCGGTCAAGGGACCAAACGCTGCTTATGCAGAACCTCTGGGATGATGACAGGGCAGCAGAGATGGTTTCGCTCTCCACAGGTAGAGCTGTACCCCAGGGCAGCTTGAATGATAAGTGTAAAAGATGATGTTGGTGGATGTAGTGCAGGGCAGGTGACACAGGAATAATTCAGAAGACACAGCGGGATACAGTCTCCAAAGGTTGATTCACTGTTCTGGTGCACACAGATGCCCGCTTGGTGCCATGTCCACCGGGTGGAGTCCAGCCAACTCCCAGGAAGATCAGGATACACCTTCCCAGGACTCCCTTCAGTATAAGCCTCTCACTGTGCTGGCTTTCCGCCTCTGTTGGGTGCAGGTCTTAGTCCTGGGTGGTGCTCCCTCCTTACCCGAGAATGGGGCACCACACCTCTGGGTGAGGTGCAGTACCTCTGTGGCAACTGGACCCTTAGGGGAGCCACATAGGTGCCACATTGACAGTAGCGCGATGCTGCAAGAAGTAATCATCCCCAAAGAGGAAATATAGATGGAAAAATCCATCTTCCTCAGGATGAATTTGAGAAATGCCAGAACAGCATGTCCACAATTGGATGCCATGCTCAAGCCTGATAGCACACGAGACCCAGCCTGGAGAGTCTGGTCATGCTCAATTGATGTTTGCAAAGAGACCATGTCAAATGATGCTAAAATAGTGGATCAGTTACTTTTATAATCTCAATTTTATTTAAAAAGCCACTTGTGTCTCTAATATATGAGCGAGCATTTGTAGCAAAGTCATGTAAAACTTTATCCAAGAAAATAGTGATTTTATTAAATAATGAGCTTCCCAGACACTATAGGGGGTTCTCCAAGTTCTTATACATCTTTGGCAAGGTATACAGTACATGTACAACAGAAGAATCCACAATCAAATATTCTGACAGCTTCTGCTCACCCTGTGGATGTGGAGCTCTACAACAAAAGGAACTATCAATCATGTACTCGTAACAGTCACTTTGTGGAGTCATATATTCAATGCAATGTTTAACCAATTCTATTATTAAGGTGTAGGTCTAATGTGAAATCAAGATATATGTCTGCTAATGAAAGCAGAGCCTTCACTTTATTTGTCTGGTCTTCTACCCTCACCTCTTTACTTCCCATTGTCCCTTTTTCCCTCCTCTTTTGTTCTTTTTTTTGGTTATCACATTGTATATATTGATATACTAATGTTCATTAAACTGCATGACGCTGATGGTCTGTCCTACTTCTACTACAATTGTGAGGAAAGAGGGAGACAAGCGCAATATAGGGTCTTATCCCACAAATAAAGTAAGCGGTTTGACAAAAAACTGCTCACCTGGTAGTAGGTATTCAAAGCATGTATAGATAAGGGCTGCTGCAGATCCACAAGTCGGTCACCGACTATCTGAAACAGAGCTCTGCAAAGGAATATGTGGATTTCGTCCGCGCTGCCCAAATGATGAAATTCCAGAAGGTGAATAAAGGTTGACAGTGGTTTATTCTACGCGTTTCAAGGTTTTTTGCAACCTCTTCAGGAAATACCACCTATTTCCTGAAGAGGTTGCAAAAAAACCTTGAAACGCGTAGAATAAACCACTGTCAAACTTTATTAACCTTCTGGAATTTCATCATTTGGGCAGCGCGGACAAAATCCACGTATTCCTTTGCAGAGCTCTACTTATGCTACAAGAACTTCCAAAATGAACTTCTCCCTGCATTAACCCCTTCAAGCCACAGCCCATTTTCATTTTTACGTTTGTTCCTTGCTCCCCTTCTTCCCAAAGCATAACATTTTTATTTTTCCGTCAATATGGCCATGCGAGGGCTTGTTTTTTGCAGGATGAGTTGTACTTTTGGACACCACCATTGGTTTTACCATAAAGTGTACTGGAAACCAGGAAAAAAAATTGCAAGTGCGCTAAAATTGCAAAAAAATAAATAAAGTGCAATTCCATAACTTTTTTTTTTTTTTTACCATTTTCACCAAATGCTAAAACTGACCTGCCATTATGATTCTCCAGGTCATTACGAGTTCATAGATACCAAACATGTCTACTTTTTTTTTATTTAAGTGGTGAAAAAAAAACAAAGTTTGTTAAAAATAAAAATAATAAAATAAAAAAAGATTGCGTCATTTTATGAGACCCATAGCGTCTCCACTAATTGTGACCTGGGACTGGGTGAGGGCTTATTTATTATGCACCGAGTTGACGTTTTTATTGATACCATTTTGGTATAGATACGATCTTTTAATCGCCCGTTATTGCATTTTAATGAAATGTTGTGGCGACAAAAAAAAAACCCCTTAATCCTGGCGTTTTGACTTTCTCTCGCTACGCCGTTTACTGATCAGATTCTTTATATATTGATAGATCAGGCAATTTGGAACGTGGTAATACCAGATGTGTATTTTTTATTCTTCTATTTTGAATGGGGGGGGGGTTTAAAAAAAATATATAAAATATATACAGTGGGGCAAAAAAGTATTTAGTCAGTCAGCAATAGTGCAAGTTCCACCACTTAAAAAGATGAGAGGCGTCTGTAATTTACATCATAGGTAGACCTCAACTATGGGAGACAAACTGAGAAAAAAAAATCCAGAAAATCACATTGTCTGTTTTTTTTTCCTTTTATTTGCATATTATGGTGGAAAATAAGTATTTGGTCAGAAACAAGCAATCAAGATTTCTGGCTCTCACAGACCTGTAACTTCTTAAGAGTCTCCTCTTTCCTCCACTCATTACCTGTAGTAATGGCACCTGATGAAACTTGTTATCAGTATAAAAAGACACCTGTGCACACCCTCAAACAGTCTGACTCCAAACTCCACTATGGTGAAGACCAAAGAGCTGTCAAAGGACACCAGAAACAAAATTGTAGCCCTGCACCAGGCTGGGAAGACTGAATCTGCAATAGCCAACCAGCTTGGAGTGAAGAAATCAACTGTGGGAGCAATAATTAGAAAATGGAAGACATACAAGACTACTGATAATCTCCCTCGATCTGATGCTCCACGCAAAATCCCACCCCGTGGGGTCAGAATGATCACAAGAACGGTGAGCAAAAATCCCAGAACCACGCGGGGGGACCTAGTGAATGAACTGCAGAGAGCTGGGACCAATGTAACAAGGCCTACCATAAGTAACACACTACGCCACCATGGACTCAGATCCTGCAGTGCCAGACGTGTCCCACTGCTTAAGCCTGTACATGTCCGGGCCCGTCTGAAGTTTGCTAGAGAGCATTTGGATGATCCAGAGGAGTTTTGGGAGAATGTCCTATGGTCTGATGAAACCAAACTGGAACTGTTTGGTAGAAACACAACTTGTCGTGTTTGGAGGAAAAAGAATACTGAGTTGCATCCATCAAACACCATACCTACTGTAAAGCATGGTGGTGAAAACATCATGCTTTGGGGCTGTTTCTCTGCAAAGGGGCCAGGACGACTGATCCGGGTACATGAAAGAATGAATGGGGCCATGTATCGTGAGATTTTGAGTGCAAACCTCCTTCCATCAGCAAGGGCATTGATGATGAAACCTGGCTGGGTCTTTCAACATGACAATGATCCAAAGCACACCGCCAGGGCAACGAAGGAGTGGCTTCGTAAGAAGCATTTCAAGGTCCTGGAGTGGCCTAGCCAGTCTCCAGATCTCAACCCTATAGAAAACCTTTGGAGGGAGTTGAAAGTCCGTGTTGCCAAGCGAAAAGCCAAAAACATCACTGCTCTAGAGGAGATCTGCATGGAGGAATGGGCCAACATACCAACAACAGTGTGTGGCAACCTTGTGAAGACTTACAGAAAACGTTTGACCTCTGTCATTGCCAACAAAGGATATATCACAAAGTATTGAGATGACATTTTGTTTCTGACCAAATACTTATTTTCCACCATAATATGCAAATAAAAGGAAAAAAAACAGACAATTTGATTTTCTGGATTTTTTTTTCTCAGTTTGTCTCCCATAGTTGAGGTCTACCTATGATGTAAATTACAGACGCCTCTCATCTTTTTAAGTGGTGGAACTTGCACTATTGCTGACTGACTAAATGCTTTAATAGTCTACATGGGAGACTAGAAGCTGTGATGATCCAATCGCTTGTGCTACATAAAGCAGGGCTGCAAGTGATAAGATCTCAACCAGGATTGGTTGACCTTAGTGACTATGCGTTATGCCCTGATGTCACCGCTGCTGCCGTCACCGCTGCTGCCGTCACCGCTGCTGCCGTCACGTGACCGTTGCTGTGGACATGCTCAGAAGCTTTGTGCGCTGTTCACTCTGTGTGTCAGGCATGAGCGTCAGCTGGATTGCAGTCACATGATTGCTTCCTGGTGATGCATTAGAGCGTGGTGGCGCAATTGGGTATTGCATGCGTATTGAACCGCGATTTCCCGGACACACACTGGCTTCCTGTTACCTGGGTGTTTGGATGCTCTCTGGTGATTGGTGAATACTCTACACATCTCCCGTTTAGTTCCTATTGGCACGCTGTGGTGAGTATATTGAATAACTCATTCATATAAAATGCATATTCATGACCTTATGTGATTGGGCCCCGGTAACCTGGGCACCGTTGCTTTTATATACATGCAGAAGCACACTCCGGTCCCAAGTTTCTCGCATAACACACGCAAGTGTGACCCCGACCTTAGAGTGACATGCCAAGTCTTCCAATACGCAAATAGGGGCACAAATATAAATTACCTATTCAAAGAGAAAGAGGTCTAAAACTCTACTGCCACCTATTGGCATGTCACTCTCCACAAGGAGAAACGTTACTCATTGGATCCTGGTCAGAATCCTCTCACCTAGCCAAACCAGATCTCACACTTTGCACTTATGAGGGGTCAGCACCCCGAAATACCTTGTCTGCAGATTGAGACTCTGGTTTAGCTTTTAACCTAAGTTATGTGACAATGCTCATTAAAGGCATGATATTGACTTAGAATTTCTACTCCCAATAGGTGGTACTAGAGTTCTAGTCCTCTTCCTCTCTGAAGGGGCAATTTGCATATTGTAAGCCTATGTTCACAGGGTCCCTTGCAAAACTTAGGTCAGTCATGTCCAGATATTGTGGTCATGACTAGCTCCATATGACCATCTGCACAAGGGCAAGCACATGAGCTGTCTACTATTTGCATGAACTAGTCTGGTCCATACGTCAGACTAGACAAAAGCATGTTGCTATTTTTTCACACTGACCCAAGATCGGGGTGAAAAATTTCCCATGTGAACTAGCCCTAGGCTAACACTGGGTCACAGTGCAATTTGCCGTCCATATGAAAATCTCACGGACGGAAAAACACATTTTTTTTTTGTTTTTGTTTTTTTTATTATGTACCCTTATACAGATATATTTAAGTGGTCACTATCATTTCAACTACTCGTTCTTGTCCATATTTACTTTTAGGATTGCTAAACACAATAGGTGTGTTATGAATCCTGGAGTGGACCCAATGGATCGCGGCACCGACCAATCCCAGGCGAGCTGACCAGGTAGAACCAACCCTTATACAGGCACCACTAGGGGCAGGCCCAGGGGGAGGTTTACCACAATAGCTAGTGCCAGAGGGGCGGCTCGAAGACGAGAAGAATAGGGGTACTCACTGAGAACTAGACGGAAGGAGCAGCCACAGGAGTCACGGGATCCAGGACAAGGCAGAGTTCACACCGAGGGCACTGGAAGCGTACAGGGACAGAGCAGAGCCACGCACTGGAGGCGTACAGGGACCTGGGAAAGCACCTGTAAAGGGCAAGTGCAGGAAACAATCAGGCCCGGAAGCACAGAAGCCACCAGATATACCCGACACTGGACGCAGGATATGGTCACTTCCGGGTCAGGACCTCAGAGTACAGCGAAAATCCTCCGGCAAGCTCACGGCCGAGGCCTAACAGTGCGCATGCACGGACATCGGGGACCCGGGGAGGCCGCAAGCACAGCGCGGACCAAAACCAGCAGCCTGCCAGGATTGCGGACGGGCATGGTGGTAACAAGGTGCCACTATAGTGCATGTCTTCTTTCTCTCTGAAGAGGCAATTTACATGTTTAATTTTCCAGAGAAGCATTGCAATTCCTTTAAATCGTTCCACTCCGGAATGTCACTCTCCATAAGGAAAGACAATAGCACTTAGACCCCTGTCAGAGGCCTCTCATCCAACAAAGTCAGACCTCTTACTTTGCACTGATGCAGGGCAAGCACACTGTAAAATATGTCTGCAAATAGATGCAGTGGCTTAACTAGAGTCCTGGGGGCCCAGGTGCAGCATTTGGACCTGGGCCCACCCCCGCATGTTGGTCAGATGTAAGGGTCCTAGTAGCCTTCTGAATTCTATAAGAAAATATGTGTTGACCCCATCCTGTATTAATGTCCCCATTCTGGCACCCTTTCTGGTATATACTGTACATCTCATCTTGGCATATATGCCCCCTATCCTGGTATATATGTCTCTCTTCTTGGTATATATGTCCCTCATCCTGGGCCCATTCATTCTAGGACACACAGCCAGCTGAAATATATACTGGAATCAATGGGACCCCCCTACCACATTGACCCAGTCACACCCTCTGCAACTGCGATCATTGTTGAGTTAGCTTTTATTCAAAAAGCTGGCAAGGGTTGATATTGAAATTTAGGATTTCTACTTGCAGTAGGTGTCAAAGTTTAAGTCCTCAACCTCCCTGAAAAGGCAATTGCATATTTAACCCTTTAATGACAGCCAATACGTCTTAACTGACCTGAGATATAAGAGAATATCATCCTCATACAGGTAACAAACCAGCAGCTGTCAACTGTACACTATAGCTGACAACTTGCTGTATCACAAACAATCAGTGTTGACACTGTCCATATCTGTTTAACCCCTTAGCTGCTGCTCTCAAAAGTGACTACATCAAATAAATGGTTAATAGATTGTGGGGGCTTCTGCTTTAATCTAATTGACACACCGAGATCATGATTGTGTGATCCTGGTGTTTGCCATAGCAGTTCATGGCCAAATAGCGGCCTTAGAGTCTCCCGGCTCTAGCGGCCAATTCAGAAGTTAGCGACATTTAGGTGGTAAACAAACACTTTTTCATTCCTGCTATACCACTTTGAATTGATTCCTGAAAATCATCTGAAGGGTTAATAAACTGACAGAAGTTTTCAATATGTCAGGGGGTGCAGTTTTTAAAATGTTATCACGTTTGGGGGTTTTCAATATAAAGCACCCCCAAAGTCACTTCAAACCTGGATAGATTTCTCAAAAAAATACAATTTTGGAAATTTCTTTGAAAAATGACTGCTGGGGGCGTGGCCTGGACTGCTAATGGCATAGGACGTGCAGTCTGAGTGCTCCTGGTGTTCATCACCCAAATCTACACACATCTACCGTTAAAAAACGTTCTATGGATATATCCAAACAAAGGTCCCATCGGGCATAACATACAGCCCAACATCAGGCCTTTTTGGACTTTACCCCACAAGGATTCAAGGAGTTTTTGCAAGCACCTGTGACCAGGAAACTAGGCCTCCCTGCAGAGGCCTGCAGAGGCCTACAAGGCCTGGACAATCTACCGCTGAGCCTGAGTTCAGATAGGAAGATCCGGGCAGTCTCACCCTCCCAGCATCCATCCAGTCTCATACCGGACTTTACTTCTAAATTTCGCACCAAACAGGTCTATATTTGCAAAGCTACAGCCCCTGGAGCCTCATACTCTGGCAGAATCCGCCTCCCTCCTACATCACGGCTCTCCGGAGGCCCCCGCAACAAAGAAAAGAGAGGTTTCCCATTAACCTGCACAGGTCCCCCTGAGACCGAAGTCCTCCCGAGTCCCCACCGCCATCCACGGTAAGGACGACTAAACTATTTACTAAAAGAAGCAGGCGCATCGGCGCTCATTAATAGAAAAGCCACTGCGCAGGCGCATAAGCCCCCCCAACGCTGGCTGATAACCCCGAGCGGTGCAGGGCAATAGCATAACAGGGGTTCAAATACACAGCTCCCGCAGCCATTGCTGGACCCAAAGGGCTCCGACCTTACCGCCAACCCGTGAGGCGGAGTCACCCGCTGCAGAACAAGCTCACATAGAGCCTTAAAAGAAGAGCCAGCGGCTGACGAATCTGCCGCTGTGATAAAACGGCTAGATTTACCTGAGCAGTGCGCAGGCGCGCACTACAACAATAGTATTCCCGCTGACGGCGGGCGAATCTGCTGCAGGGCATAATTGAACATCCCCTCACAGCGCAGTCGCGCTCAGATCCTCCTCCCTCCCCCCATACAGGCTGATAACGCCGAGTAGCGCCACAACGGCGGCTGCAAGCTCACGAGAGCGTTGCAGATAGACGCCGAGGGGGAGGTTGATCAGCCTTGGAACACCGCCACCAAACAGTTGGGAGTTAATAAAAGAGAAAGTTAACCCCGGTAATAAACACAGAACAGAAAACGCAGTGACTCTACAAGAAAAGGACCGTGCTTACATTATTAATGTACAAACATACCTGCAACAAGTCTTATTAATGCCAGAACTCCTAACAAAGCTCATCTAAAGGATTTACCTCACTTTTCCCCCAGGATACTCATGCTTTGGCTCACATATTGAATAGCCTAAATAACATGCACCCTGACCAAAAGGTCTAATAAATCATCCTAAAATCTGACTCCCACCTTCACTACCTTCAATAAACCGCATTTCCTCAAGCGGACAAAAGCACATTAAATAAGTCTTACCACATCCTGGCTTCCACGCATCGCCATTGTTAAAACAGAACTGTCCATTCTATCTATACTCAAACAATAAAGGTCAAATAGACCACTTGGACATCCGACCCTCATCTTCACTACCTTCTTAGGCTGTGTGCACACGCTGCGGATTCCGCTGCGTTTCCGCAGCGGTTTTGGCCGCTGCGGACACGCAGCAGTTTTAGCTGCGGTGTACAGTACCATTCATTTGAATGGGAAAAAAAAAACCCGCTGTGCCGACGCTGCGGAAAAAACCGCGCGGATTTGCTGCGGTTTTGAATCCGCAGAAAGAATTGCATGTCAATTCTTTCTCCGGAAACCGCTGCGGGTTCCTATCTCCACCATTGTGGAGATAGTGAATCCGCAGGACCAAACCGCAGGCAAAACCGCAGATAATCCGCAGGTCTTTGGACCTGCGGATTATCTGCGGTTTTTGCAAAATCCGTGCGGATTAATCCACAGCGGATTCCGCAGCGTGTGCACACACCCATAAGGTCTAATTTTGTTTTACTGGTAACCCTAAGCAGTGAGCTACAACAACAAAATGAGCCAAATTAAACAAACAACCAAAAACAAAACAAAACATCTGCCTCTGCATCCTCTTTACCAATCAGGTCTGACAAGGACAAGGGGTATAAATCACATCCTTCTACTAACCTAACCAACACGACTAGCCCAACTAGATCCAGAACCCCTCATAAAACAACCACCAACATGGACACGTCAATCTCCGCGAAAAGGGGAAAACCAGGGGCCTGGAGCGAACAATTTTCATCTCTAAATGAGCCTACAAATGACTCTGAAAATGACTCATGGTCATCGCCAAACTTAAGCCCAGAAAAATCTAGGCTAAAATTGGACATAGACAAAATAGACCATGACAACATCGAGGCCTACATGGCCTCTCTGGCAGATAAAATAAACAACAACCTCAAAATTACTCTGAAATCAACCCTGGAATCCCAGATGGAGATCTTTAAATCCACTTTCGAGACTTTCAATAAAAAATTAGAGCATCACGAAGTCAGGATGGTAAACATGGAAAAGAAAACTGAAGAAAATCATGAAGAAAACCAACGAATCAAAGCTGAACTCACCCAGCTTAAAAACAAACTGGCAGACCTAGAGAACAGAAGTAGGCGGAATAACATAAAAATCAGGGGGATACCTGAATCTGTCACCCCGGGTAACCTAGAAGAATATGTTAAAAAGGTGTTAAAAAAAAAATTGACCCAACCCTGTCAGCTCAGGACACGACCATCAACCGCATACATAGGCTGCCAAAGCCCACTCACCTACCAAAAGACCTCCCAAGAGATACTATCCTTCGTATCCATTTTTTCCACGTTAAAGAACGAATTCAAATCATAGTCAGGGACAAGGGTGGGTTCCCTGATCCATACTCACACCTCAAACTATATGCGGATCTCTCAAAGGCCACGATTGAGGGTATAAAATCTTTCAGAGATATCACCACCCCACTCAGAGATAACAACATCCCATACAAATGGGGATTCCCGTTAAAATTACTTGTCCATATCAACGGCAAGACCACAGCCCTACTATCTACAGAAGATGGCAGGAAATTCCTCAAAGACCTGAACATCAATCCCAGGAGCAAGCCGACTTCCTTTCCAGATGCTAAAGCGGCAACTTGATCCATCGTCTTGTCGGAAACTCTTTGTTGAAAAAGTCTAACATTGCGTCAAAATGTTGTGTATGACAACCTAATTTGCATTACATTGCAAGACCTAGTTTCTCTCACTACAGACTATAGGTTCGTTATTTTACCCGTTGGGCCCGAGATGCTCACCACCAATATCATAGAAGATGACGACATCGGGTACACTCTACCACAAACTTTTTCCCCTAAAGGTTAAGTAGTGACCGCTGGTGCGGCCTGCTTCAGGTGGCCCTCAAAAATTTTCAGTTAAGTTTGCTATTGTATTACGTTGTGTTTTCTCTGTTCTATCGTTCTAACAAGTATCTACTAATACACACTCTGCTACAAATCTAAGGTTTCACCTAGTATATGCTATAACGTGTCTGGTAATCACAGTAACTTTGGATCAATTTTCCACAAATCAACGCTCTTAAGACATGAAGATCAGCTTGTCCACCTACAATGTCAGAGGACTCAACAGCCCTAGAAAACGGTATGTAATCCGTCATGAAGCAAACAAGTTGGGCTCTGACGTTGTGTGTCTACAGGAGACAAAATTCAAACAGGACTCACACCCAAGCTTCTCACAAAAATTTCCCATATGCCTTTGAAGCCTCAGGTCCTAAGAAAAAAGCTGGAGTACTTACTCTAGTTAAAAATACAATTAATTTCAAGTTTATCGAGGAAATTAAAGACGAAAAAGGACATTTCCATATTTTGATATGCTCTCTAAATGACTCAATTTATACCATTGTGAATATATATGTGCACAACCAAGGACAAATAAAATTCCTGAACAAATTACTCAAAAAAATCAGTAAAGTAAAAAAAGGTTCATTGATCCTTGCGGGCGACTTTAATATGGTCCCTAACGGAAATATGGACTCCTCAGCCCAAAATAGGCACAAAACAAAAACGCTCAACAATTGGCTGTATAGTAATGAGTTATTCGACCTTTTCAGATGCATAAATACCACTTCTATTGAATACAACCATTTCTCTGACCCCCACCATACTGCCTCAAGAATCGACTTGATCTTAACGGATATCTTTTCCCTCCCCAAATTCCATTCGGTCTCCATACTCCCAAAAACAATATCCGACCATGCCCCGGTAACTGCTGTGTTTACAGAAGGCCCAGTCACCAATCACCATTTCCTATGGAAATGTAATTCATCAATACTAAACATCCCACATATAAAAGCAGAAATTGGTTCAGCACTGTCAAATTACTTTGGGGAGAACGAAGCAGGTCTCAACAGTCCCTATACTTGCTGGATCGCCCACAAAGCAGTCCTGAGAGGGGTCCTGATTCGGATCTCTTCAAGATTTAAAAAAGAAAATAGAGAAAAAATAACAAACTTACAGAACCAAATAAAAGATAAAAGAAACACTCCTAATCAACAACCCCAATTCCAGTTCCAACATCCAAACAGAACTCTCCAAACTCAAACAAGAGCTCAGAACATTAATTTTTTCGTTCTACGATTCCGCAATTAAAACCAGTCAGTTTAAACAATACCAAAACCTGAATCGTCCCTCAAAGTACATGTCATACAGACTCAAAAATACTAGACAAAACAAAAAGCAAAAAACACAAATATCCTGAACTAAAAAGTAAAAAATGTATACTGCAAATAATGCATAAAGGTAATAATAATAAGGGTATTTAGTAAACATAATTTTGATAATTATGTGAACAAGGGTCGAGCGGCTGTGTTTTTTGCCTTTTGTTTTCTCTGGTTAATGGTCATGTGTTGATATGCACTTACATTGTGCATACACATTAACTTACTTTTCTTAGTTCAGATTTGTTTTTTATTCATTTCATTGTGCATTCAGTGCATATATGGGTGTGACCGCCCTCTTTCTGAGCTGGGAAAGCCATCCAGTCTGGCCTACACTGTTACTAGTGGTTCAGCCGCTCGACCCTTGTTCACATTCACGCCACTTGGCAAGTGAAAAGGTTTTAAATACTAGAGTAGGGACTGTCCCACAAGGGTTGCCGTGATGTGGCGGGATGGCTTGTACATTATTTTGATCAAAATTATGTTTACTAAATACCCTTATTATTATTACCTTTATGCATTATTTGCAGTATACATTTTTTACTTTTTAGTTCAGGATATTTGTGTTTTTTGCTTTTTGTTTTCTCTGGTTAATGGTCATGTGTTGATATGCACTTACATTGTGCATACACATTAACTTACTTTTCTCAGTTCAGATTTGTTTTTTATTCAAAAATACTAGACGTAGGCACAGAATAGACGCTATCGCATCCACCAAAAACATCCTCCTATCCCACCCACAGGACATAGCTAATTCATTTGCAGAATTCAATAAAAACCTGTACAACATTAACCAGGACTCCCCACAATTCGATATCAATGCTTTTCTAGCATCAACAAACCTCCCAAAATTAGAAGAAACTCATAGACCTTTTGTCTGCTCCATTCACAGTAAAAGAAGTCTTGGACACTATAAATCACCTCAAATCATTCAAAGCCCCAGGCCCAGATGGGTTCTCCAACGACTATTATAAATCCTTCGCTGACACGCTAGCCCCACATTTAGCCAAAATCTTCAATACCGCTTCTAACTCTGGACACTTCCCCAAGGAAATGCTCGAAGCCACCCTCGTCCTGATTCCCAAACCAAATTCAGACCCAACATCAATGAGTAGCTACAGGCCAATCTCTTTGATCAATACGGACATAAAAATCTACGCCAAAATCCTTGCTAACAGATTAAGCTTACTCCTACCGAAACTTATAAATAACGATCAAATAGGATTTGTCATTAACAGGCAATCAACAGATGGTACGAGAAGGCTGATTAACCTAATCAAACTAATCAACTCAAGAAAAACAAAAGCTACAATAATTTCGTTAGACGCGGAAAAAGCCTTCGATCGACTTAATTGGGATTATTTAAATGCCACACTAGGAAAATTCGGCTTCTGCCCAAAATTCATCAGAAGTATTAGTGCTATCTATGACAACCCCTCGGCCAAAATTTATGTGAATAACCACTTGTCACAACACTTCCAGATAGCAAACGGTACAAGACAGGGTTGCCCTCTTTCCCCGCTTCTGTTCGTCCTGGCCATGGAACCCCTAGCCCAACTAATTAGAGAAGACCCCGACATTTCAGGTATAAAAGCGGGCCATAAAGATTACAAAATCAGCTTGTTCGCTGACGACATAATTTTAACCATATCAGACCCAATCAAGTCAATAGTTAAAATCCAAAACCTGCTGTCCACATTCTCACAAGTGTCCTACTTCAAGATCAATGAACAAAAATCCAAAATTCTCCCCCTAAACCTGGATGACAATCGAATAGAAACCATTAAACATTTATCCTCCTGGAGTTGGTCACTCGAGCACATCACGTATCTGGGACTGAAATTTTCAAATAATATTACATCCCTGATTCCGCTTAACATGAACGCCCTTATTAAAACCATCTCTGATGACACGCTCACCTATGGGAAAAAAAGCTTATCTTGGTGGGGCAAAATCACCACTTTCAAAGCATACAGCCTTCCAAAAATATTATATCTCTTCAGATCACTACCCCTGCCTATGCCTACCTCAATTCTAGCACATCTACAAGTTAAAATCAACAATTTCATTTGGGGGGGCAAAAGACCCAGGGTCACAGCAAACATTCTCTACAGCAATAGGAGATTTGGTGGTGCTGGCCTGCCCAACGTATCGGCATATTATTCCTCCTTCTTAGTTAAGCAAAGCCTTTATTGGTGGCCAACCCCTGACCCTCCAGCATGGTACGAACTCGAATACACTCTGAATAACAACAATTCTCCATCTCGCCTCATATTGGAATCAATTCTGCTAAAAAGAGACCTTTCCCCATCACATCCCATCTTCCGGGCCACACTGGATGCTTGGAAGTTACTCGCTAAAACAAAAAAAGGAGCTAGCAATAATAACCCACTTAGATCCCTTTCACTCCACATCATTACATACCTTTTTGGACAAGAAGTAGCTCCGGTATGGGCGAACTATGGCATAAGGAAACTTGGAGACCTCTACGGAGAACACTCTAATACTCCCTTTAGCGTAATAAAGGAAAAATGTAAAATCCCCTCTTCCCTATTTTTCGAATATATAATCCTAAAAGATATAAGAAAATTCATAGAGATAAAGTCAAAAATTTCAGAGCCCGCCATTAATATGCTTAATAACATTAACCATAAAATCTTCTGGAGCATACCCTACATTTACATATGGATGAATAAAAACCATGAATTAGTCAAAACTAATAACTTATTGAAATGGGAGCAAGAACTCCACTTAACCCCTAATATACCAGACTGGGAACACGCTTGTTCTATCTCAACGTCCGCCACTATATCAATGTCTTACAAGAGACCCACTACAAGATCCTGTCTCGTTGGTACTATAGACCAGCTAGACTGTCCAAAATCAACTCAGAAAACTCTTCACTATGCTGGAGAGGTTGCGGTCACCATGGAAACATTCAACACATATTCTGGTATTGTCCTTTATCCCTCCTCCTCCTATGGTCTATATCCCTCCTCATTAACTCTCTTCTCCCTAAACCTATCACACTCTCTCCTCAGTTAGCCTTGTTGTCCCTTAACTCTCAAGATATAGAAAATTCAACCAGCCCACTAATCATTCATATACTCCTAGTCACAAAAAGCTCCATAGCCTTCCATTGGAAGAGACCTGATCCTCCAAAAATTCAAGACATTAAAGAGAAAATCGCACTCCACAAGTCCTTCGAGCTAAAAATGGCTACTGTTAACAACAAACTTGATAAATTCACAAGTAAATGGTTCAGATGGATCAACCTATTCCCTCTAAGTTAAAGTTCTTCTCTGGACACTTAAATCAAGCTATTGTCTTATGTGATTGCTAGTTTTGATTACATGACTGCAAATTGTTATTGTTGCTGTTTGAATTATAAAATAACAGTTTACCATGGAAATAATAGGACCACTTGGTCCCTCCTTTTGTTCCCCCTCCCCCATCCTCCCTACCGGTCCCCAACATTGTTAAAACCCTTCAATAAAATTATTTGGAAAAGAAAAATGACTGCTACATTTTTAAACCTCCTAAAAGGCTAACAAAATAAATTAGCGTTTTAAAAATGGTGCTGATGTAAGGCAGCCATGTGGGAAATGTTATTTATTAATGTTTTTGTGTGGTATTACTATCTGGATTAAAAGGATAATCATTCAAAGTTTGAAAATTGCCATTTTTTTTTAAATTTGTCAAGTTTCTGATTTTTTTTTTTATAAACAAAAAACATCAACCTAAATTTACCATTATCATAAATTATAATGTGTCACGAAAAAAAAAATCTCAAAATCACTGAGATTTGTTGAAGCATTCCAGAGTTATCACCACATAAAGTGATACTGGTCATAATTCCAAAGACATACTGATAGGGAATTTAGATTGTGAGCCCCATCGGGGACAGTGATGATAATGTGTGCAAACTGTAGAGCGCTGCGGAATATGTTAGCGCTATATAAAAATAAAGATTATTATAATTTATAGGGAACCTGTCACCCCCTCCAAGCGATTTTAAGTAAAAGAGCCAACTTGTGCAGCACTAATGCTGAATTCTGTCAAGGTGGCTCTTCCTATCGCGCCAGCGTGGAGGTGCGGCCAGAGATCCCGCCCCGCAGTCGCTTATGATTTATTCACACTGCGGGGCTGGGAATCTTGGGAATGACAGCCGCCGATAACTACTGCGCATGCCCAAGATTCCCAGCCCCGCAGTGTGAATAAATCATAAGCGATAGGAAGGCCAGGCAGCGGTCACTGCGTATGCCCCAGAATACATACTACAGCGCTGGCACCAGGATTTGAAAAGAAAAATGAAGAGGCGGAGCAAACAACGCAAGAAGACATGAGTGACGGATGTGAGGTGTCTCGGTCAGCTGGGGAAAGACCTGCCCCCCTGTCAAATATCAGGTATGTCTGACCAATTTTAAAAAATATTATTTCTGCGGTGGAAGGTACCCGAAATAAAAGAGCCACCTTGACAGAATGCAGCATTAGTGCTGCACAAGGTGGCTCTTTTACTTAAAATCGCCTGGAGGGGGTCCCAGGTTCACTTTAAAAAATTGGCCCCATCACTAAGGGGTTAATTGGCCTTTAAGTCTGCTCACACAGGCATGTCACTCACCACAAAGAGAGATATTATCTGTTAGATGGTCATACTGATGACATAAAGTGATATTACAATCTTCATGTATTTAAAAATTTGGTTTGCACCTTAAAAGTGATGGCCATCCAGTTGTCTCCATTCCTTCTGATCTGCTGTCTGATGCTAGGTAAAGTCTGCTTTAGGTAACAGAAATGCTGAAATTACAGGAAGGGGAGAGGTGTGGGGTATTGTTCTGAGAGGCAGGATGCTTTCTCCTAATGTGAGCAGCAAAAGTTAAAAGGTGATTCAGCATTCGCAAAATAAAATTCTGTAGTTAAATCTTCAGATTTATTGAAGAAAGTTTAAAACTGAGATGTATATAAAAACATCACAGTACAATACATTGGAAGACACTGGGTCTATGCGTTTTGAGCGACAGTTCTTAACCCTTTCACGACATGCGCAGTATAAATACGGCACGAGTCGGAAGCGAGTGTTTGTAGCAGTCTCACGCAGCGAGCCCTCCCCATACCCGGGCAGACGATAGATATGAATTACAGCCAAGACCTGCCACTAACAATCACAAGGGAAGCTGTTAACCTGTTAAATACCCAATTGACAGCAGCATTTAACTTGCACTGACAAGCGCCGGTAACATGATCAGGGGTCGCTGATGGGTTGTCATGACAGCTAGGGGTCAGCTGATGACCCCGTGACTGTCATTACACAATTCCTTTGAAACTCTGCCTGTGGCACAGCTTCAAAAGGAGACTATGATTTCAGGTATATGCAGCGATGCTGAAGCATCGCTGCATATAGCACAAGCGACTGGATGATGGCATCTTCAAGGCCTCTAAGGGGGTTAACACACATTTTAAAAACATTGTGCAGTGCATACTGTGCAGGCACCAAACACGATATTTCTGCGCAAGCGCGACATTTTGCACGGCGATGTGGATGAAACAGGAGGCGTTCTCCACGTCAATTAAAGAAGGAGGACGGCGAGCAGCAGTTGGGGAAGGAATGGAGAGTTCATCCGAGTGGACCGAGAAAATGACCATACAGCGTGGGGAAATTAAAAAGGATTTTCGGGCATATACAGGGGGAGTCAGGGTTATATAAGGATTTAGGGAACGTAGCGCAGGTGCCGAGTAAGGTAATATTTTTAGCTGCTATGACTGACAGCCATCTCTCTATGCACACTTATACAAAGACAGGGGTCAGTTATTGATAGGACCGCCGAATGGACCGAAAATCTCAGAGCAAAGGTTTAAATTATTAAATCACAGGTTATACTGAATCTTTTCTCAAAGCTATGTAGCAATTTACTCAGCTCCACCTGCTATATAACATGGTGCCTACAGATTGGAGTTCTGGAGTCATTGTTCATTTTGGTGAAGCCGATATAAAATGGACCGCCTCTGACTTCTAAAATACAGAATACATTGGGTACAGTAGTTCAGTGCAGGATGGGCTGGGAAATGGTTTCATAAGAACTGGGATAGTTATGAAATGTCTTATAAATGTCTGTTCTGTCCTTGATCTCAGCTAAAAGCCGAGATCAATCTGTGCTGCACTTTATGCACATGCTCAGTAGTGAGGCAGGGCTGTGGGGGTCAGAGTCAGGGAAATTGAGGAGTTGGAGGTTTTTCTTACCAACCTCACAGCCCTGTTGCCGATTAGGCTGCATTTTCATGGTGACAGGTTCCCTTGAGGCTGTGTGCACACGCTGCGGATTTTGCTGCGGTTCCGCAGCGGTTTTGGCCGCTGCGGACCCGCAGCAGTTTCTGCTGCGGTGTACAGTACAATGATTCCCTATGGGAATCAAAAACCGCAGTGCAGACGGTGCGGAATTTTCTGTGCGGATTATCTGTGGTTTTCAATCCGCAGAAAGAATTGACATGTCAATTCTTTCTGCGGATTCTCCTGCGGTTTGCCATCTCCTCCATTGAGGAGATGAAAAACCGCAGGGCAAAACCGCAGAGCAATCCGCAGGTAAAACCGCAGGTCTTTTGACCTGCGGTTTCACCTGCGGATTGTACAAAATCCGCGCGGATGAATCCGCACCTTTTCCGCAGCGTGTGCACACAGCCTTAGGAGCTCTTGCTCAAAATGCATACACCTGGTGTCTAATAGCCTCCTGTAGTAGTTACAGGATCTGTTCTGTTATCTCCCTGTGTATACAGAGGTGCAACCACAGTGATCTAGGGAAGGCAGCCCCCTGTGGAACAGCTCTGGGACACCGAATATTTCACACCTCACATAAAACCATAACATGTCTTCCATTATAACATGTGCGAGTCGATCTGTCCATCAGCCGGGTCAGTAGTCTGTGGCCACTGGATGGAAGCTCTAACAACCGTTTTCTACCTGATGGCTTCTGCGGCTCTTCCTTTGATTAGCCAACCAACAGCTGTAATGATGTTATGCCAGGTCTGCTAATCAAAAGGAATTCCAGGTGCTGTCAGACAAGAGGCAGCTCTCAGGTCTCCATCCAGTGGCACAGATCGCTGACAGGTTAACAAGGGTTGGACGTGGTGTAACTACACATATTACCCTCCTCTACAGCACCTGTCTCCTTATTCCAGGTAAGCTAATGGCCCACTGATCTCAGGACAGTAATGTGCTCCTCCTGACAATATACAAGTTGTTCAGCACGCGTCTACTGATCGCTCACACAGGGCCAATGACCGATAGGGACAGAACTTTGGCCAATATGATCCTTCTGTAACCACATACTGGTCCGTGTTGTCGGCAGCATGTCTCCTGTATCTGAATAAGTGTGTAAATGCGTCAAGTGGTTGCTGCCATGTTTATACTAGCAGATAACCAGGAAAAGCGCTACTATGGGTGTTCCTTACCGATTTGTGGCTCATAGAAAGTGCCAAAATTCGGAGACACATTAGCCTCCTGGTTGCCATCCATGTGCAGGAAGCTATACTCTCTACGGACTGCAGGGGGCACACATTCAGAGCCTGAAGCAGCAGGGACGGGTGACATAAGGCGTCACCATCAGTGCAGTCCTGGCAGACATCCAGGTAATGTACGTCACCCTACAGAAAGAAAACTGAAAGTGGCTGGGAGCAGGGAGAGGGAAAAAGTTCGGGAAAACCTGGTCACAGTACTGAGGCCCAGTGTATTGCGAGACTTATGATGAAAAGGAATGGTGGCTGGAGACAGAGCCAGCAGTGACCTGCACATTGTTACACAGCCCTGAAGGGCGCGCACACAGGAGCAGAGGCGACTTACCGACAGACCACAGGAGCTCTTCTGCTATCTGCTGGGTTCGGGTTTGTAGTTGAATTTGGCGCCGACGTGACACGTAAAAAGTGGGTGGAGTCAGTGCTGACGTCCGGAATGGAAGGCTACGAGCGCGGTTTGTCTTCTAGCCCACAGTGCACACACGGACAGTTTTACGCGTAACCGCATTCTACAGTATGGTTATTAATAAGGACGCGTTTTCCTATCAGTAGTAATAGTGATTAACCCTTTCACTGCGTACGCTCTGACGTCACTCAGACAGAAGAGACCCCTGTGCAATGACAATATATGGGCACTGGGCAACCTAATACTTGATCATAATGGACAATTTTACCTGCTTTGGAGGTGGAAATGGGCCCCTGTGTTAGCAGCAGGGACAGGTGACATGAGGCGTCACAGTCAGTGCAGTCCTGGCAGACATCCAGGTAATGTGCGTCACCCTACAGAAAGAAAACTGAAAGGAACAGGGAGAGAGAAAATGCGGGAAAACCTGGTTACAGTGCTGACACCAGCTGAGGCCCAGTGTATTGAGATTTGTGATGAAAAGCAATGGTGGCTGGAGACAGAGCCAGCAGTGACCTGCACATTGTAAGGGGAGCACCCAGCACAGAGGGAGATGGGACAGCCCTGGCCCCTGTAACACGCACGGTCACACAGCCCAGCACAGAGGGAGATGGGACAGTCCTGGCCCCTGTAACACGCACGGTCACACAGCCCAGCACAGAGGGAGATGGGACAGTCCTGGCCCCTGTAACACGCACTGTCACACAGCCCAGCACAGAGGGAGATGAGACAGCCCTGGCCCCTGTAACACGCACCGTCACACAGCCCAGCACAGAGGGAGATGAGACAGCCCTGGCCCCTGTAACACGCACCGTCACACAGCCCAGCACAGAGGGAGATGAGACAGCCCTGGCCCCTGTAACACGCACGGTCACACAGCCCTACACAGAGAGAGATGGGACAGTCCTGGCCCCTGTAACACGCACGGTCACACAGCCCAGCACAGAGGGAGATGGGACAGACCTGGCCCCTGTAACACGCACGGTCACACAGCCCAGCACAGAGGGAGATGGGACAGCCCTGGCCCCTGTAACACGCACTGTCACACAGCCCAGCACAGAGGGAGATGAGACAGCCCTGGCCCCTGTAACACGCACCGTCACACAGCCCAGCACAGAGGGAGATGAGACAGCCCTGGCCCCTGTAACACGCACCGTCACACAGCCCAGCACAGAGGGAGATGAGACAGCCCTGGCCCCTGTAACACGCACGGTCACACAGCCCTACACAGAGAGAGATGGGACAGTCCTGGCCCCTGTAACACGCACGGTCACACAGCCCAGCACAGAGGGAGATGGGACAGACCTGGCCCCTGTAACACGCACGGTCACACAGCCCAGCACAGAGGGAGATGGGACAGTCCTGGCCCCTGTAACACGCACTGTCACACAGCCCAGCACAGAGGGAGATGAGACAGCCCTGGCCCCTGTAACACGCACCGTCACACAGCCCAGCACAGAGGGAGATGAGACAGCCCTGGCCCCTGTAACACGCACGGTCACACAGCCCAGCACAGAGGGAGATGGGACAGTCCTGGCCCCTGTAACACGCACGGTCACACAGCCCAGCACAGAGGGAGATGGGACAGTCCTGGCCCCTGTAACACGCACGGTCACACAGCCCAGCACAGAGGGAGATGGGACAGTCCTGGCCCCTGTAACACGCACGGTCACACAGCCCAGCACAGAGGGAGATGGGACAGTCCTGGCCCCTGTAACACGCACGGTCACACAGCCCAGCACAGAGGGAGATGGGACAGTCCTGGCCCCTGTAACACGCACGGTCACACAGCCCAGCACAGAGGGAGATGAGACAGTCCTGGCCCCTGTAACACGCACGGTCACACAGCCCAGCACAGAGGGAGATGAGACAGTCCTGGCCCCTGTAACACGCACGGTCACACAGCCCAGCACAGAGGGAGATGGGACAGTCCTGGCCCCTGTAACACGCACGGGCACACAGCCCAGCACACAGGGAGATGGGACAGACCTGGCCCCTGTAACACGCACGGTCACACAGCCCAGCACAGAGGGAGATGGGACAGTCCTGGCCCCTGTAACACGCACGGTCACACAGCCCTACACAGAGAGAGATGGGACAGTCCTGGCCCCTGTAACACGCACGGTCACACAGCCCAGCACAGAGGGAGATGAGACAGTCCTGGCCCCTGTAACACGCACGGTCACACAGCCCTACACAGAGAGAGATGGGACAGTCCTGGCCCCTGTAACACGCACGGTCACACAGCCCAGCACAGAGGGAGATGGGACAGTCCTGGCCCCTGTAACACGCACTGTCACACAGCCCAGCACAGAGGGAGATGGGACAGTCCTGGCCCCTGTAACACGCACGGTCACACAGCCCAGCACAGAGGGAGATGGGACAGTCCTGGCCCCTGTAACACGCACTGTCACACAGCCCAGCACAGAGGGAGATGAGACAGTCCTGGCCCCTGTAACACGCACGGTCACACAGCCCAGCACAGAGGGAGATGGGACAGTCCTGGCCCCTGTAACACGCACGGTCACACAGCCCTACACAGAGAGAGATGGGACAGTCCTGGCCCCTGTAACACGCACTGTCACACAGCCCAGCACAGAGGGAGATGAGACAGTCCTGGCCCCTGTAACACGCACGGTCACACAGCCCAGCACAGAGGGAGATGGGACAGTCCTGGCCCCTGTAACACGCACGGTCACACAGCCCAGCACAGAGGGAGATGAGACAGTCCTGGCCCCTGTAACACGCACGGTCACACAGCCCAGCACAGAGGGAGATGGGACAGCCCTGGCCCCTGTAACACGCACGGTCACACAGCCCAGCACAGAGGGAGATGGGACAGACCTGGCCCCTGTAACACGCACGGTCACACAGCCCAGCACAGAGGGAGATGGGACAGTCCTGGCCCCTGTAACACGCACGGTCACACAGCCCAGCACAGAGGGAGATGAGACAGTCCTGGCCCCTGTAACACGCACGGTCACACAGCCCAGCACAGAGGGAGATGAGACAGCCCTGGCCCCTGTAACACGCACGGTCACACAGCCCAGCACAGAGGGAGATGGGACAGTCCTGGCCCCTGTAACACGCACGGTCACACAGCCCAGCACAGAGGGAGATGGGACAGTCCTGGCCCCTGTAACACGCACGGTCACACAGCCCAGCACAGAGGGAGATGGGACAGACCTGGCCCCTGTAACACGCACGGTCACACAGCCCAGCACAGAGGGAGATGGGACAGTCCTGGCCCCTGTAACACGCACGGTCACACAGCCCAGCACAGAGGGAGATGAGACAGTCCTGGCCCCTGTAACACGCACGGTCACACAGCCCAGCACAGAGGGAGATGAGACAGTCCTGGCCCCTGTAACACGCACGGTCACACAGCCCAGCACAGAGGGAGATGGGACAGTCCTGGCCCCTGTAACACGCACGGTCACACAGCCCAGCACACAGGGAGATGGGACAGACCTGGCCCCTGTAACACGCACTGTCACACAGCCCAGCACAGAGGGAGATGGGACAGTCCTGGCCCCTGTAACACGCACGGTCACACAGCCCTACACAGAGAGAGATGGGACAGTCCTGGCCCCTGTAACACGCACGGTCACACAGCCCAGCACAGAGGGAGATGAGACAGTCCTGGCCCCTGTAACACGCACGGTCACACAGCCCTACACAGAGAGAGATGGGACAGTCCTGGCCCCTGTAACACGCACGGTCACACAGCCCAGCACAGAGGGAGATGGGACAGTCCTGGCCCCTGTAACACGCACGGTCACACAGCCCAGCACAGAGGGAGATGGGACAGTCCTGGCCCCTGTAACACGCACGGTCACACAGCCCAGCACAGAGGGAGATGGGACAGTCCTGGCCCCTGTAACACGCACTGTCACACAGCCCAGCACAGAGGGAGATGAGACAGTCCTGGCCCCTGTAACACGCACGGTCACACAGCCCAGCACAGAGGGAGATGGGACAGTCCTGGCCCCTGTAACACGCACGGTCACACAGCCCTACACAGAGAGAGATGGGACAGTCCTGGCCCCTGTAACACGCACTGTCACACAGCCCAGCACAGAGGGAGATGAGACAGTCCTGGCCCCTGTAACACGCACGGTCACACAGCCCAGCACAGAGGGAGATGGGACAGTCCTGGCCCCTGTAACACGCACGGTCACACAGCCCAGCACAGAGGGAGATGAGACAGTCCTGGCCCCTGTAACACGCACGGTCACACAGCCCAGCACAGAGGGAGATGGGACAGCCCTGGCCCCTGTAACACGCACGGTCACACAGCCCAGCACAGAGGGAGATGGGACAGACCTGGCCCCTGTAACACGCACGGTCACACAGCCCAGCACAGAGGGAGATGGGACAGTCCTGGCCCCTGTAACACGCACGGTCACACAGCCCAGCACAGAGGGAGATGAGACAGTCCTGGCCCCTGTAACACGCACGGTCACACAGCCCAGCACAGAGGGAGATGGGACTGTCCTGGCCCCTGTAACACGCACGGTCACACAGCCCAGCACAGAGGGAGATGAGACAGTCCTGGCCCCTGTAACACGCACTGTCACACAGCCCAGCACAGAGGGAGATGAGACAGCCCTGGCCCCTGTAACACGCACGGTCACACAGCCCTACACAGAGAGAGATGGGACAGTCCTGGCCCCTGTAACACGCACGGTCACACAGCCCAGCACAGAGGGAGATGAGACAGTCCTGGCCCCTGTAACACGCACGGTCACACAGCCCTACACAGAGAGAGATGGGACAGTCCTGGCCCCTGTAACACGCACTGTCACACAGCCCAGCACAGAGGGAGATGAGACAGTCCTGGCCCCTGTAACACGCACGGTCACACAGCCCAGCACAGAGGGAGATGGGACAGTCCTGGCCCCTGTAACACGCACGGTCACACAGCCCAGCACAGAGGGAGATGGGACAGTCCTGGCCCCTGTAACACGCACGGTCACACAGCCCTACACAGAGAGAGATGGGACAGTCCTGGCCCCTGTAACACGCACGGTCACACAGCCCAGCACAGAGGGAGATGAGACAGTCCTGGCCCCTGTAACACGCACTGTCACACAGCCCAGCACAGAGGGAGATGAGACAGCCCTGGCCCCTGTTACACGCACGGTCACACAGCCCAGCACAGAGGGAGATGGGACAGCCCTGGCCCCTGTAACACGCACGGTCACACAGCCCAGCACAGAGGGAGATGAGACAGCCCTGGCCCCTGTAACACGCACGGTCACACAGCCCAGCACAGAGGGAGATGAGACAGCCCTGGCCCCTGTAACACGCACGGTCACACAGCCCAGCACAGAGGGAGATGGGACAGCCCTGGCCCCTGTAACACGCACGGTCACACAGCCCAGCACAGAGGGAGATGGGACAGACCTGGCCCCTGTAACACGCACGGTCACACAGCCCAGCACAGAGGGAGATGGGACAGCCCTGGCCCCTGTAACACGCACGGTCACACAGCCCAGCACAGAGGGAGATGAGACAGTCCTGGCCCCTGTAACACGCACTGTCACACAGCCCAGCACAGAGGGAGATGAGACAGCCCTGGCCCCTGTAACACGCACGGTCACACAGCCCAGCACAGAGGGAGATGAGACAGCCCTGGCCCCTGTAACACGCACGGTCACACAGCCCAGCACAGAGGGAGATGAGACAGCCCTGGCCCCTGTAACACGCACGGTCACACAGCCCAGCACAGAGGGAGATGAGACAGCCCTGGCCCCTGTAACACGCACTGTCACACAGCCCAGCACAGAGGGAGATGAGACAGCCCTGGCCCCTGTAACACGCACGGTCACACAGCCCAGCACAGAGGGAGATGAGACAGTCCTGGCCCCTGTAACACGCACGGTCACACAGCCCAGCACAGAGGGAGATAGGACAGACCTGGCCCCTGTAACACGCACTGTCACACAGCCCAGCACAGAGGGAGATGAGACAGCCCTGGCCCCTGTAACACGCACGGTCACACAGCCCTACACAGAGAGAGATGGGACAGTCCTGGCCCCTGTAACACGCACGGTCACACAGCCCAGCACAGAGGGAGATGAGACAGTCCTGGCCCCTGTAACACGCACTGTCACACAGCCCAGCACAGAGGGAGATGAGACAGCCCTGGCCCCTGTTACACGCACGGTCACACAGCCCAGCACAGAGGGAGATGGGACAGTCCTGGCCCCTGTAACACGCACTGTCACACAGCCCAGCACAGAGGGAGATGAGACAGCCCTGGCCCCTGTAACACGCACGGTCACACAGCCCTACACAGAGAGAGATGGGACAGTCCTGGCCCCTGTAACACGCACGGTCACACAGCCCAGCACAGAGGGAGATGAGACAGTCCTGGCCCCTGTAACACGCACGGTCACACAGCCCTACACAGAGAGAGATGGGACAGTCCTGGCCCCTGTAACACGCACGGTCACACAGCCCAGCACAGAGGGAGATAGGACAGTCCTGGCCCCTGTAACACGCACGGTCACACAGCCCAGCACAGAGGGAGATGAGACAGCCCTGGCCCCTGTAACACGCACGGTCACACAGCCCAGCACAGAGGGAGATGGGACAGTCCTGGCCCCTGTAACACGCACGGTCACACAGCCCAGCACAGAGGGAGATGAGACAGCCCTGGCCCCTGTAACACGCACAGTCACACAGCCCAGCACAGAGGGAGATGGGACAGTCCTGGCCCCTGTAACACACACGGTCACACAGCCCAGCACAGAGGGAGATGAGACAGTCCTGGCCCCTGTAACACGCACGGTCACACAGCCCAGCACAGAGGGAGATGGGACAGTCCTGGCCCCTGTAACACGCACGGTCACACAGCCCAGCACAGAGGGAGATGAGACAGCCCTGGCCCCTGTAACACGCACGGTCACACAGCCCAGCACAGAGGGAGATGGGACAGTCCTGGCCCCTGTAACACGCACGGTCACACAGCCCAGCACAGAGGGAGATGGGACAGTCCTGGCCCCTGTAACACGCACGGTCACACAGCCCAGCACAGAGGGAGATGGGACAGTCCTGGCCCCTGTAACACGCACGGTCACACAGCCCAGCACAGAGGGAGATGGGACAGCCCTGGCCCCTGTAACACGCACGGTCACACAGCCCAGCACAGAGGGAGATGAGACAGTCCTGGCCCCTGTAACACGCACGGTCACACAGCCCAGCACAGAGGGAGATGAGACAGCCCTGGCCCCTGTAACACGCACGGTCACACAGCCCAGCACAGAGGGAGATGAGACAGTCCTGGCCCCTGTAACACGCACGGTCACACAGCCCAGCACAGAGGGAGATGAGACAGCCCTGGCCCCTGTAACACGCACGGTCACACAGCCCAGCACAGATGGAGATGAGACAGCCCTGGCCCCTGTAACACGCACGGTCACACAGCCCAGCACAGAGGGAGATGGGACAGTCCTGGCCCCTGTAACACGCACGGTCACACAGCCCTACACAGAGAGAGATGGGACAGTCCTGGCCCCTGTAACACGCACTGTCACACAGCCCAGCACAGAGGGAGATGAGACAGTCCTGGCCCCTGTAACACGCACGGTCACACAGCCCTACACAGAGAGAGATGGGACAGTCCTGGCCCCTGTAACACGCACGGTCACACAGCCCAGCACAGAGGGAGATGAGACAGTCCTGGCCCCTGTAACACGCACTGTCACACAGCCCAGCACAGAGGGAGATGAGACAGCCCTGGCCCCTGTTACACGCACGGTCACACAGCCCAGCACAGAGGGAGATGGGACAGACCTGGCCCCTGTAACACGCACGGTCACACAGCCCAGCACAGAGGGAGATGAGACAGCCCTGGCCCCTGTAACACGCACGGTCACACAGCCCAGCACAGAGGGAGATGAGACAGTCCTGGCCCCTGTAACACGCACGGTCACACAGCCCAGCACAGAGGGAGATGGGACAGACCTGGCCCCTGTAACACGCACTGTCACACAGCCCAGCACAGAGGGAGATGAGACAGCCCTGGCCCCTGTAACACGCACGGTCACACAGCCCTACACAGAGAGAGATGGGACAGTCCTGGCCCCTGTAACACGCACGGTCACACAGACCAGCACAGAGGGAGATGAGACAGTCCTGGCCCCTGTAACACGCACTGTCACACAGCCCAGCACAGAGGGAGATGAGACAGCCCTGGCCCCTGTTACACGCACGGTCACACAGCCCAGCACAGAGGGAGATGGGACAGTCCTGGCCCCTGTAACACGCACTGTCACACAGCCCAGCACAGAGGGAGATGAGACAGCCCTGGCCCCTGTAACACGCACGGTCACACAGCCCTACACAGAGAGAGATGGGACAGTCCTGGCCCCTGTAACACGCACGGTCACACAGCCCAGCACAGAGGGAGATGAGACAGTCCTGGCCCCTGTAACACGCACGGTCACACAGCCCTACACAGAGAGAGATGGGACAGTCCTGCCCCCTGTAACACGCACGGTCACACAGCCCAGCACAGAGGGAGATGGGACAGTCCTGGCCCCTGTAACACGCACGGTCACACAGCCCTACACAGAGGGAGATGGGACAGTCCTGGCCCCTGTAACACGCACGGTCACACAGCCCTACACAGAGGGAGATGGGACAGACCTGGCCCCTGTAACACGCACGGTCACACAGCCCAGCACAGAGGGAGATGGGACAGTCCTGGCCCCTGTAACACGCACGGTCACACAGCCCAGCACAGAGGGAGATGGGACAGACCTGGCCCCTGTAACACGCACGGTCACACAGCCCTACACAGAGGGAGATGGGACAGTCCTGGCCCCTGTAACACGCACGGTCACACAGCCCTACACATGGGGAGATGGGACAGTCCTGGCCCCTGTAACACGCACGGTCACACAGCCCTACACAGAGGGAGATGGGACAGACCTGGCCCCTGTAACACGCACGGTCACACAGCCCTACACATAGGGAGATGGGACAGTCCTGGCCCCTGTAACACGCACGGTCACACAGCCCTACACAGAGGGAGATGGGACAGTCCTGGCCCCTGTAACACGCACGGTCACACAGCCCTACACAGAGAGAGATGGGACAGTCCTGGCCCCTGTAACACGCACGGTCACACAGCCCTACACAGAGGGAGATGGGACAGTCCTGGCCCCTGTAACACGCACGGTCACACAGCCCTACACAGAGGGAGATGGGACAGACCTGGCCCCTGTAACACGCACGGTCACACAGCCCTACACAGAGGGAGATGGGACAGTCCTGGCCTCTGTAACACGCACCGTCACACAGCGCTGCACAGAGGGAGATGGGACAGTCCTGGCCCCTGTAACACGCACGGTCACACAGCCCAGCACAGAGGGAGATGGGACAGTCCTGGCCCCTGTAACACGCACGGTCACACAGCCCAGCACAGAGGGAGATGGGACAGTCCTGGCCCCTGTAACACGCACGGTCACACAGCCCAGCACAGAGGGAGATGGGACAGTCCTGGCCCCTGTAACACGCACCGTCACACAGCCCAGCACAGAGGGAGATGGGACAGACCTGGCCCCTGTAACACGCACGGTCACACAGCCCTACACAGAGGGAGATGGGACAGTCCTGGCCCCTGTAACACGCACCGTCACACAGCGCTGCACAGAGGGAGATGGGACAGTCCTGGCCCCTGTAACACGCACGGTCACACAGCCCAGCACAGAGGGAGATGGGACAGTCCTGGCCCCTGTAACACGCACGGTCACACAGCCCAGCACAGAGGGAGATGGGACAGTCCTGGCCCCTGTAACACGCACGGTCACACAGCCCAGCACAGAGGGAGATGGGACAGTCCTGGCCCCTGTAACACGCACCGTCACACAGCCCAGCACAGAGGGAGATGGGACAGACCTGGCCCCTGTAACACGCACGGTCACACAGCCCTACACAGAGGGAGATGGGACAGTCCTGGCCCCTGTAACACGCACGGTCACACAGCCCTGCACATAGGGAGATGGGACAGTCCTGGCCCCTGTAACACGCAGGGTCACACAGCCCAGCACAGAGGGAGATGGGACAGTCCTGGCCCCTGTAACACGAACAGGTCACACAGCCCAGCACAGAGGGAGATGGGACAGACCTGGCCCCTGTAACACGCACGGTCACACAGCCCTACACAGAGAGAGATGGGACAGTCCTGGCCCCTGTAACACGCACGGTCACACAGCCCAGCACAGAGGGAGATGGGACAGTCCTGGCCCCTGTAACACGCACGGTCACACAGCCCTACACAGAGGGAGATGGGACAGTCCTGGCCCCTGTAACACGCACGGTCACACAGCCCAGCACAGAGGGAGATGGGACAGTCCTGGCCCCTGTAACACGCACGGTCACACAGCCCTACACAGAGAGAGATGGGACAGTCCTGGCCCCTGTAACACGCACGGTCACACAGCCCAGCACAGAGGGAGATGGGACAGTCCTGGCCCCTGTAACACGCACGGTCACACAGCCCTACACAGAGGGAGATGGGACAGTCCTGGCCCCTGTAACACGCACGGTCACACAGCCCAGCACAGAGGGAGATGGGACAGTCCTGGCCCCTGTAACACGCACGGTCACACAGCCCAGCACAGAGGGAGATGGGACAGTCCTGGCCCCTGTAACACGCACGGTCACACAGCCCAGCACAGAGGGAGATGGGACAGTCCTGGCCCCTGTAACACGCACGGTCACACAGCCCTACACAGAGGGAGATGGGACAGACCTGGCCCCTGTAACACGCACGGTCACACAGCCCTACACAGAGGGAGATGGGACAGTCCTGGCCCCTGTAACACGCACGGTCACACAGCCCTGCACATAGGGAGATGGGACAGTCCTGGCCCCTGTAACACGCAGGGTCACACAGCCCAGCACAGAGGGAGATGGGACAGTCCTGGCCCCTGTAACACGAACAGGTCACACAGCCCAGCACAGAGGGAGATGGGACAGACCTGGCCCCTGTAACACGCACGGTCACACAGCCCTACACAGAGAGAGATGGGACAGTCCTGGCCCCTGTAACACGCACGGTCACACAGCCCAGCACAGAGGGAGATGGGACAGTCCTGGCCCCTGTAACACGCACGGTCACACAGCCCTACACAGAGGGAGATGGGACAGTCCTGGCCCCTGTAACACGCACGGTCACACAGCCCAGCACAGAGGGAGATGGGACAGTCCTGGCCCCTGTAACACGCACGGTCACACAGCCCTACACAGAGGGAGATGGGACAGTCCTGGCCCCTGTAACACGCACGGTCACACAGCCCAGCACAGAGGGAGATGGGACAGTCCTGGCCCCTGTAACACGCACGGTCACACAGCCCAGCACAGAGGGAGATGGGACAGTCCTGGCCCCTGTAACACGCACGGTAACACAGCCCAGCACAGAGGGAGATGGGACAGTCCTGGCCCCTGTAACACGCACTGTCACACAGCCCAGCACAGAGGGAGATGAGACAGCCCTGGCCCCTGTTACACGCACGGTCACACAGCCCAGCACAGAGGGAGATGGGACAGACCTGGCCCCTGTAACACGCACGGTCACACAGCCCAGCACAGAGGGAGATGAGACAGCCCTGGCCCCTGTAACACGCACTGTCACACAGCCCAGCACAGAGGGAGATGAGACAGCCCTGGCCCCTGTAACACGCACGGTCACACAGCCCAGCACAGAGGGAGATGAGACAGTCCTGGCCCCTGTAACACGCACGGTCACACAGCCCAGCACAGAGGGAGATGGGACAGACCTGGCCCCTGTAACACGCACTGTCACACAGCCCAGCACAGAGGGAGATGAGACAGCCCTGGCCCCTGTAACACGCACGGTCACACAGCCCTACACAGAGAGAGATGGGACAGTCCTGGCCCCTGTAACACGCACGGTCACACAGACCAGCACAGAGGGAGATGAGACAGTCCTGGCCCCTGTAACACGCACTGTCACACAGCCCAGCACAGAGGGAGATGAGACAGCCCTGGCCCCTGTTACACGCACGGTCACACAGCCCAGCACAGAGGGAGATGGGACAGTCCTGGCCCCTGTAACACGCACTGTCACACAGCCCAGCACAGAGGGAGATGAGACAGCCCTGGCCCCTGTAACACGCACGGTCACACAGCCCTACACAGAGAGAGATGGGACAGTCCTGGCCCCTGTAACACGCACGGTCACACAGCCCAGCACAGAGGGAGATGAGACAGTCCTGGCCCCTGTAACACGCACGGTCACACAGCCCTACACAGAGAGAGATGGGACAGTCCTGCCCCCTGTAACACGCACGGTCACACAGCCCAGCACAGAGGGAGATGGGACAGTCCTGGCCCCTGTAACACGCACGGTCACACAGCCCTACACAGAGGGAGATGGGACAGTCCTGGCCCCTGTAACACGCACGGTCACACAGCCCTACACAGCGGGAGATGGGACAGACCTGGCCCCTGTAACACGCACGGTCACACAGCCCAGCACAGAGGGAGATGGGACAGTCCTGGCCCCTGTAACACGCACGGTCACACAGCCCAGCACAGAGGGAGATGGGACAGACCTGGCCCCTGTAACACGCACGGTCACACAGCCCTACACAGAGGGAGATGGGACAGTCCTGGCCCCTGTAACACGCACGGTCACACAGCCCTACACATGGGGAGATGGGACAGTCCTGGCCCCTGTAACACGCACGGTCACACAGCCCTACACAGAGGGAGATGGGACAGACCTGGCCCCTGTAACACGCACGGTCACACAGCCCTACACATAGGGAGATGGGACAGTCCTGGCCCCTGTAACACGCACGGTCACACAGCCCAGCACAGAGGGAGATGGGACAGTCCTGGCCCCTGTAACACGCACGGTCACACAGACCAGCACAGAGGGAGATGAGACAGTCCTGGCCCCTGTAACACGCACTGTCACACAGCCCAGCACAGAGGGAGATGAGACAGCCCTGGCCCCTGTTACACGCACGGTCACACAGCCCAGCACAGAGGGAGATGGGACAGTCCTGGCCCCTGTAACACGCACTGTCACACAGCCCAGCACAGAGGGAGATGAGACAGCCCTGGCCCCTGTAACACGCACGGTCACACAGCCCTACACAGAGAGAGATGGGACAGTCCTGGCCCCTGTAACACGCACAGTCACACAGCCCAGCACAGAGGGAGATGAGACAGTCCTGGCCCCTGTAACACGCACGGTCACACAGCCCAGCACAGAGGGAGATGAGACAGTCCTGGCCCCTGTAACACGCACGGTCACACAGCCCTACACAGAGAGAGATGGGACAGTCCTGCCCCCTGTAGCACGCACGGTCACACAGCCCAGCACAGAGGGAGATGGGACAGTCCTGGCCCCTGTAACATGCACGGTCACACAGCCCTACACAGAGGGAGATGGGACAGTCCTGGCCCCTGTAACACGCACGGTCACACAGCCCTACACAGAGGGAGATGGGACAGACCTGGCCCCTGTAACACGCACGGTCACACAGCCCAGCACAGAGGGAGATGGGACAGTCCTGGCCCCTGTAACACGCACGGTCACACAGCCCTACACATGGGGAGATGGGACAGTCCTGGCCCCTGTAACACGCACGGTCACACAGCCCTACACAGAGGGAGATGGGACAGACCTGGCCCCTGTAACACGCACGGTCACACAGCCCTACACATAGGGAGATGGGACAGTCCTGGCCCCTGTAACACGCACGGTCACACAGCCCAGCACAGAGGGAGATGGGACAGACCTGGCCCCTGTAACACGCACGGTCACACAGCCCTACACATAGGGAGATGGGACAGTCCTGGCCCCTGTAACACGCACGGTCACACAGCCCAGCACAGAGGGAGATGAGACAGTCCTGGCCCCTGTAACACGCACGGTCACACAGCCCAGCACAGAGGGAGATGAGACAGTCCTGGCCCCTGTAACACGCACGGTCACACAGCCCTACACATAGGGAGATGGGACAGTCCTGGCCCCTGTAACACGCACGGTCACACAGCCCTACACAGAGGGAGATGGGACAGTCCTGGCCCCTGTAACACGCACGGTCACACAGCCCTACACAGAGGGAGATGGGACAGTCCTGGCCCCTGTAACACGCACGGTCACACAGCCCTACACAGAGAGAGATGGGACAGTCCTGGCCCCTGTAACACGCACGGTCACACAGCCCAGCACAGAGGGAGATGGGACAGTCCTGGCCCCTGTAACACGCACGGTCACACAGCGCTGCACAGAGGGAGATGGGACAGTCCTGGCCCCTGTAACACGCACGGTCACACAGCCCAGCACAGAGGGAGATGGGACAGTCCTGGCCCCTGTAACACGCACCGTCACACAGCGCTGCACAGAGGGAGATGGGACAGTCCTGGCCCCTGTAACACGCACGGTCACACAGCCCAGCACAGAGGGAGATGGGACAGTCCTGGCCCCTGTAACACGCACCGTTACACAGCGCTGCACAGAGGGAGATGGGACAGTCCTGGCCCCTGTAATATGCACGGTCACACAGCCCTACACAGAGGGAGATGGGACAGTCCTGGCCCCTGTAACACGCACCGTCACACAGCCCAGCACAGAGGGAGACGGGACAGTCCTGGCCCCTGTAACACTCACGGTCACACAGCCCAGCACAGAGGGAGATGGGACAGCCCTGGCCCCTGTAACACGCACGGTCACACATCCCTACACAGAGGGAGATGCGACAGTCCTGGCCCCTGTAACACGCACGGTCACACAGCCCTACACAGAGGGAGATGGGACAGACCTGGCCCCTGTAACACGCACGGTCACACAGCCCTACACAGAGGGAGATGGGACAGTCCTGGCCCCTGTAACACGCACGGTCACACAGCCCAGCACAGAGGGAGATGGGACAGTCCTGGCCCCTGTAACACGCACCATCACACAGCGCTGCACAGAGGGAGATGGGACAGTCCTGGCCCCTGTAACACGCACGGTCACACAGCCCAGCACAGAGGGAGATGGGACAGACCTGGCCCCTGTAACACGCACGGTCACACAGCCCTACACAGAGGGAGATGGGACAGACCTGGCCCCTGTAACACGCACGGTCACACAGCCCTACACAGAGGGAGATGGGACAGTCCTGGCCCCTGTAACACGCACGGTCACACAGCGCTGCACAGAGGGAGATGGGACAGTCCTGGCCCCTGTAACACGCACGGTCACACAGCCCAGCACAGAGGGAGATGGGACAGTCCTGGCCCCTGTAACACGCACGGTCACACAGCCCAGCACAGAGGGAGATGGGACAGTCCTGGCCCCTGTAACACGCACCGTTACACAGCGCTGCACAGAGGGAGATGGGACAGTCCTGGCCCCTGTAACACGCACGGTCACACAGCCCTACACAGAGGGAGATGGGACAGTCCTGACCCCTGTAACACGCACCGTCACACAGCCCAGCACAGAGGGAGATGGGACAGCCCTGGCCCCTGTAACACGCACGGTCACACAGCCCTGAAGGGCGAGCACACAGGAGCAGGGAGCAGAGGCGACTTACCGACAGACCACAGGAGCTCTAGTCTTCTGCTATCTGCTGGGTTCGGGTTTGTAGTTGAATTTGGCGCCGACGTGACACATAACAAGTGGGTGGAGTCAGTGCTGTCGTCAGGAATGGAAGGCTGCATAAGCGCTAGGGGCCCGATCGCGAGTTAGGGGAGTAGCAGGCTCTGGGAGCTACAGCCGCTCATTGGCTGTGCAGCTCCGTGCTTTGCGATGGCTGCCCTATGCGCAAAGGACCTGTGAAGAGGTCACAGGAGGGGAGGACTCCGGAGTCACATGATCAGAAACCTCGGTGATGCAGGACTCTGCTGTGCTGGTTGCCATGGTGCTGGATGAGGGTAAGTTTATGTGTGAGGTGGGGGGGGGGGGTTTACAGGGTGGATGTAGCAGAGCTGTGTGTGTATGAAGAGTACGGAGCGGGAGCCGCGCGTGTACGGAGCGGGAGCCGCGCGTGCACGAGGTGTACGGAGCGCGCGTGCGCAAGGTGTAAGGAGCGGGAGCCGCGCGTGCGCGAGGTGTACGGAGCGGAGCCGCGCATGTATTTTGGCATGGGGGGGCCCCATTTGAAAGTTCACACCGGGGCCCAAAACTTTGTAGTTACGCCACTGCCCACAGTGCACACACGGACAGTTTTACATGTAACCGCATTCTAGAGTATGGTTATTAATAAGGACGCGTTTTCATATCAGTAATAATAGTGATTAACCCTTTCACCATGTACGCTCTGACGTCAGTCCTCTGACAGAAGAGACCCCTGTGCAATGACAATATGGGCACTGGGCAGGCTAATACTTCATCATAATGGACAGTTTTACCTGCTTTGGAGGTGGAAATGGGCCCCTGTGATTGCAACAATGATATGTCCGCCCCTCGTGCTGTCTCTTAAAGGGAATCCAAACTGTTGTGAGTTCATTTTCCCCTTCACCATTGAGGTCTGATGAACTCCCTCTTCTGGTGAAGGAAGGTAGTGAGGCTGATTACAAAGCACCTGAGCAGAATGATGATGACTGGGTGACTGGGATTGCTGACTGGATATAAGGCAGCCGACGCCCTTCTGCCTTGCGGGTGATTACTCTGAGGGATTCTTGGAGACCAGTCTGATTCCTGCTCCTCAAAAGCTAAGTTTTCTGCTCTGCTTTTTGCATTTGTGTTTTGGTTTTGTTTTGCCTTGTTTTTCTGGATTTCTGCCATTCCCTGCTGGGGTGAGCTGAATTCTTTTTTGATCTGTCTTCAGATAATACCTGAGTACTGATATAGTCTTTTTGAAGCCTAGCGTCTTCAGGGCTTTTTTCCTTATCAGTCTGTTGGCTCTTGTTTTTGAGAGGGTTTTGGCGGATTGCAGACAGCGGCTTTTCTATTCTGTCCTATTTAGTTAGCCTGGGCCCCACCATTTGCTCAGCCTATCTTTCTACCTGTGTGAGTGTTTTTTCATCTTGCTTCACCGTCATTATATGTTGGGGTCTGCTCTGGGGCAGTTTAGATTTCCCTTTCTGTCTTTAGGCTATGTAGTTCTCCGGCTGTGATCGAGGGGTCTAGGGCACCGTAGAAACCCCCCACGGCTACTGCTAGTTGTTGTTGTTAGGTTCAGGGGTCTGCAATCCGATAGCTGCCAACTTCTCTGGTTTTCTGGACTTAGCTAGTATTTCTGCTTTTGCCTCCTACGGTGCCTCATTCATAACACCAAACATTACATTCATATGACCCAGAGATGGCTGCATGTTTACAGCGAGGTATTTTTTTTTCTGGTATTGGAAAAACAATTAGGCTGAGTGCAGACGGACTTTTTGGCCCTGCGGATTTTTCCGCGCAGAATGGAAGAAATCCGCAGGTCAGATGACCTGCATTTTTCCTGCGGATTTCTTCCATTTTTCATGCGGTTTTTGTGCAGTTTTCCATCGCGGTTTTCCCCCTGCGGATTTGGTGACAGGGGAGATGGAAAACAGCACAAAAGTAACATGCTGCTGATTTTGTTCCGCGGAAAAATCTGCAGCGTCTGCACAGCGTTTTTTTTTTCCCATTCATTTTAAGGCTACTGTACATCACAATGCGGATATGCAACGTTTCTGCGCGGTAAAATCCGCTGCGGAACCGCTGCAAATCTGCATCGTGTTCACACAGCCTCATGGTTTAAAGGAGCTTTCCGACCTTAGACCACAACTCATGTGACTGTAGACTTGTGAATCCTCAGACCGGGTGCACTGCGTGCTGTGAGGCGTTTATTGTCTCAGGAGCAACCCGGCACAATCAGGAACGCCATTAGGGTATTACTGCCCTGAATGGCGTAAGGGGCCCGATCAGCAGAGGGGGCCCGCATCGAGCCCCACTGCCCCGTCCCCAGCGGCAGGATTCTGCCGATCAAGTAACTGAACCTGCGTCCAAGACGTCATTGTCAGTCGCCGGCGAGTGTGCGCTTTCAGGTTGGAGTGAAGATCGCTCGCCAATGGAGCACGGCAAGGTAAGAGTACAGGTTTTTTTTGTTTTTTTTTAATTAGTATTGAAAGCTGCAAGCCGGGCCCGGCAGGATGGTGACGGGGCAGGATGGAGACGGGCTGGATTGGAAACACGGAGGGCATGTTTGGAGATACTGGGGGCATGATTGAAGATACTGGGGGCATGATTGGAGACACTGGGGGGCATGATTGGAGACACAGGGGGCAGGATTGGAGACACAGGGGGCAGGATTGGAGACATGGGGCAGGATTGGAGACACAGGGGCATGATTGGAGACAGGGGGCATTGGAGACACTGGGGGCATGATTGGAGACACTGGGGGCAGGATTGGAGACATGGGGCAGGATTGGAGACACGGGGGGCATGATTGGAGACACAGGGGGCATGATTGGAGACACAGGGGCATGATTGGAGACAGGGGGCATTGGAGACACACGGGGCAGGTTTGGAGGCACAAGGGGCAGGATTGGAGGCACAAGGGGCAGGATTGGAGACACGGGGGCAGGATGAAAGACATGGGGCAGGATTGGAGACAAGGGTGTTTTGAGTTCATTTTCCCCTTCACCTTTGATGTCTGATGAACTCCCTCTGCTGGTGAAGAGAGGTAGTGAAATTGATTGGGATGGGAAGAACCTGTCATCTGAACAGGCGGAGTGTGATTGGACATCTGGAATTTCTGAGTGGATATAAGGCAGCCGACGCCCTGCAGGGTTTGCTGGTGATCCTTTCTGCTCTAAGCTCTGGCATCCAGTTTTAGTTCCTGTCTACTAAAAGCTAAGTTTTTTGCCCTGCTATTATTCCATGAGATGTTGTCTGGTTTCCTTAGTGTTTGTATTCAGCCAGTCCTGGTTGCGACTGGCTGAATTCCATTTTTGTCTCTGATCAGTTGATCTCTTTGCTCTGTCTTCAGAATATATCGGAGTGCTGATATAGTGATTTTGAAGTCTAGCGAATTCAGGGCCTTTTTTCCTATCAGATGGTTGGGACATTTTTGTAGGGTTTTTGCGGATTGCAGCCAGCATCTTTTCTGTCCTGTCCTATCTAGTTAGTTGAGCCCCATCGTTTGCTCAGCCTGTCTTTCTGTCTGTGTTTGTATCTGTTTTTCACCGACAATACATGTTGGGGGCAGTCTATTGCTTTGGGGTCTGCTCTGGGGCAGTTTAGATTTCCCCTTTCTTTCTTTAGGCTTATGTAGTTCTCCGGCTGTGACAAGGGGTCTAGGGCACCGTAGGAACTCCCCACGGCTACTGTTAGTTGTGGTGAATAGGATCAGGGGTCTGCAGTCCGATAGCTACCAACCTCTCCGGTTTTCTGGACTTATCTTGTATTTTTGTTTTCTCCTCCTCCGGTGACTCATTCATAACACAAGGGGCAGAATTGGAGACGCTGGGGGCAGGATTGGAGACACTGGGGGCAAGATTGGAGACATGAGGCAGGATTGCAGACACAGGGCAGGTTTGGAGGCTCAAGGGGCAGGATTGGGAGACACTGGGGGCAGGATTGGAGACACGGGGCAGGATGAAAGACACAGGGACAGGATTGCAGAAACGGGGCAGGATTGGAGACGCTGGGGGCAGTATTGGAGACGCTGGGGGCAGGATTGAAGACACTGGGGGCATGATTGGAGACACTGGGGGCATGATTGGAGACATGGTGCGGGATGGAGACAGATGGTGCAGGATCATGGCGCAGGATTGGAGACAGGGGCAGGTTGAAAGACATGGGAGCAGGATTTGGAGACAGATGGGGCAGGGTTGGAGACAGATCGTGCAGGATGGATACGATGGAGACAGATGGGGAGATCATATGAGGCAGAATGGATACTCATGAGGGCGGGATGGGAGAACATATGGCTGAAGTATGGAATGAGACACACAGGGTCAGGATGGGAGATATTACCATAGGGGCTAATTAAGGAATATTATTACTGCAGTGATGTATTTATTTTATTTTTTGATTATACAGTTTTAAATGGGGGACGGTCCTGTTATTGTGCAGAGTGTTACTATGTCGCCTTTTTTCTTCTTGTGGTGTAATGTAGAAGTTGGGAAAAAATAAGTAATGTGTTCTGCAAGCGGAGCTCTGGATAACTGTGTTATTTCCTGCAGAGACGAGCCCTGGCTGGAAGAAGTGATTGCGATCTGTGCTGGATGAAAGATGAAAAGCGAAGATGAAGGACTTCACCTAGAGACATCACTGGTGAGTCAGTGTGTTAGGCTAGTTTCACACTTGTGCCGTTTTGTGTAGCGTTTCGAGCGCACATCAAACTCATGCAAAAAATGCGTGCAAACGCTTGTAAACGCTGCAATGTTTTGTCGCATCAGCGTGCGCATTACGACAACGCAGTATTTTTCCATGCGTTTGCGTTTTTTATGCACATGGGTTGTCTTGGTGTCACATTTCACAGGAGGAAAATCCTTGAAAAATTCTTGCAGCCATCCTACTATATATATGGGGGGGAAACTGCGGCCATCCTACTATATATATGGGGGGAAACTGCGGCCATCCTACTATATATATGGGGGGGGGAACTGCGGCCATCATACTGTGTATATGGGGGGGTGAACTGGGGCCATCATACTGTATATATGGGGGGGGACTGCGGCCATCCTACTGTATATTTTGGGGGGGGAAACTGCGGCCATCCTACTGTAAATATGGGGGGAAACTGCGGCCATCCTGCTGTATATATGGGGGGGAAACTGCGGCCATCCTACTGTATATATGGGGGGAAAACTGCGGCCATCCTACTGTATATGGGGAGAAACTGCTGCCATCCTGCTGTATATATGGGGGAGAAACTGCGGCCATCCTACTGTATATGGGGAGAAACTGCAGCCATCCTGCTGTATATATGGGGGAGAAACTGCGGCCATCCTACTATATATGGGGGGGGGGAACTGCGGCCATCATACTGTGTATATGGGGGGTGAACTGCGGCCATCCTACTGTATATATGGGGGGAAACTGCGGCCATCCTACTGTATATTTTGGGGGGGAAACTGCGGCCATCCTACTGTAAATATGGGGGGAAACTGCGGCCATCCTGCTGTATATATGGGGGGAAACTGTGGCCATCCTACTGTATATATGGGGGGAAAACTGCGGCCATCCTACTGTATATGGGGAGAAACTGCTGCCATCCTGCTGTATATATGGGGGAGAAACTGCGGCCATCCTACTGTATATGGGGAGAAACTGCAGCCATCCTGCTGTATATATGGGGGAGAAACTGCGGCCATCCTACTGTATATATGGGGGTGAAACTGCGGCCATCCTACTGTATATATGGGGACTGGGGCAATCCTACTATGTATATGGGGTGGAACTGGGACCACCATACTATATATATGGGGGCTGGGGCCATCATACTATATGTATGAGTGAACTGGGGCCATCATACTATATATATATGAGTGAACTGGGGCCATCATACTATATATATGAGTGAACTGGGGCTGTCATCCTACTATATATATATATATATATATATATATATATAAGGGAAATGGGGCCATCCTACTATATATATGGGGGAACTGGGGCCATCATACTATATACAGGAGGGGTCTGGGGCTATCATACCATATACATGGGGAACTGGGGCCATCCTACTATAGATGTGGGGGAACTGGGGCCATCCTACTATACAGTCATATGTAAAAGTTTGGGCACCCCTATTAATGTTAACCTTTTTTCTTTATAACAATTTTGGTTTTTGCAACAGCTATTTCAGTTTCATATATCTAATAATCGATGGACTCAGTTATATTTGTGGATTCAAATGAGGTTTATTGTACTAACAGAAAATGTGCAATCTGCATTTAAACAAAATTTGACCGGTGCAAAAGTATGGGCACCTCAACATAAAAGTGACATTAATATTTCGTAGATCCTCCTTTTGCAAAAATAACAGCCTGTAGTCGATTCCTGTAGCTATTAATGAGTTCCTGGATGAAGGTATTTGTGACCATTCCTGTTTACAAAACAATTCCAGTTCAGTTAAGTTTGATGGTCGCCGAGCATGGACAGCCCGCTTCAAATCATCCCACAGATGTTCAATGATATTCAGGTCTGGGGACTGGGATGGCCATTCCAGAACATTGTAATTGTTCCTCTGCATGAATGCCTGAGTAGATTTGGAGCTGAGTTTTGGATCATTGTCTTGCTGAAATATCCATCCCCTGCGTAACTTCAACTTCGTCACTGATTCTTGCACATTATTGTCAAGAATCTGCTGATACTGATTTGAATCCATGCGACCCTCAACTTTAACAAGATTCCCGATGCCAGCATTGGCCACACAGCCCCAAAGCATGATGGAACCTCCACCAAATTTTACTGTGGGTAGCAAGTGTTTTTCTTGGAATGCTGTGTTTTTTAGCCTCCATGCATAACGCCTTTTTGTATGACCAAACAACTCAATCTTTGTTTTATCATTCCACAGGACCTTCTTCCAAAATGTAACTGGCTTGTCCAAATGTGCTTTTGCGTACCTCAGGCGACTCTGTTTGTGGCGTGCTTGCAGAAACTGCTTCTTTCGCATCGCTCTCCCATACAGCTTCTCCTTGTGCAAAGTGCGCTGTATTGTTGACCGATGCACAGTGACACCATCTGCAGCAAGATGATGCTGCAGGTCTTTGGAGGTGGTCTGTGGATTGTCCTTGACTGTTCTCACCATTCTTCTTCTCTGCCTTTCTGATATTTTTCTTGGCCTGCCACTTCTGGGCTTAACAAGAACTGTACCTGTGTTCTTCCATTTCCTTACTATGTTCCTCACAGTGGAAACTGACAGGTTAAATCTCTGAGACTACTTTTTGTATCCTTCCCCTGAAAAGCTATGTTGAATAATCTTTGTTTTCAGATCATTTGAGAGTTGTTTTGAGGAGCCCATGATGCCACTCTTCATAGGAGAATCAAATAGGAGAACTACTTGCAAGTGGCCACCTTAAATACCTTTTCTCATGATTTGATACACCTGGCTATGAAGTTCAAAGCTCAATGAGGTCACAAAACCAATTTAGTGCTTCAGGAAGTCAGTAAAAAGTAGTTAGGAGTGTTCAATTCAAGAAAATGATAAGGGTGCCCATACTTTTGCACCGGTCAAATTTTGTTTAAATGCAGATTGCACATTTTCTTTTAGTACAATAAACCTCATTTGAATCCAGAAATATAACTGAGTCCATCAGTTATTAGATATATGAAACTGAAATAGCTGTTGCAAAAACCAAAATTGTTAAAAAGAAAAAAGGTTAACATTAATAGGGGTGCCCAAACTTTAACATATGACTATAGATGTGGGGGAACTGGGGCCATCTTACTATATACATGGGGGAACGGGAGCCATTCTACTATATATATATATATACTGGAGTCATCTTATATATGGGGTGAGCTGGGGATATCTTACTATATGTATACGGGGCTGTGGGACCATCATACTTTATACATGGGGAACTGGGACCATCCTACTATATACATGGGGGCAACGGGGGCCATCAAACAATTTATTTGGTGCAGTGGGGACCTTTATACTATATATACAGGGCAGTGGGGCCATCATACTATACAGTTGAAACCAGAAGTTTCCATACATTATATAAAAAGACACCCATGACCTAAAACGGGAAAGGTTTATTCTGATTTCATGTCAGATAGAGAAAAACATGCAGCTTTGTGTTTTTATACAGTATATAGTGGATGTAAACTTCTGGTTTCAACTGTATATACATAGGGGGCAGTGGGGATTTCATACTATATACAGGGAGCAGTGGGGACCGTCATACTATTTATAGGGGGCAGGGGGACCTTCATGCTCTATATAGGGTCATTGGGGTCCATCATACTATATTTAGGGGCAATGGGAACATCTTATTTTATACTAATGACCTACTTACAGCCAAATCAAATGGACAATACTCTATACTCCTGCTTCTAGACCTGTCCGCTGCATTTGACACAGTTGACCACTGCCTCCTACTACAGATCCTCTCCTCCTTCGGCATCAAAGGCCTTGCCCTATCCTGGATCTCCTCATACCTTTCCAACCGCACATTTAGCGTCTCCCACTCCCACACCACCTCCTCATACCACCCTCTCTCTGTTGGAGTCCATCCAAGGCTCTGTTTTAGGACCCCTACTCTTCTCAATCTATACACTTGGTCTGGGGCAACTCATAAAGTCCCACGGATTCCACTACCACCTTTATGCTGATGACACTCAGATCTACCTCTCTGCTGTCCAGAATCCCAGAGTGTCTATCAGCCATATCCTCCTTCTTCTCCTCTCGCTTCCTCAAACTCAATGTAGTCAAATCTGAACTCATCATCTTTCCTCCATCTCACAGATCTTCTTTACCTGACCTAGCTATAACAATTAATGACCTCACACTTTCCCCAGTACCAGAAGTCCGCTGCCTCGGAGTAACCTTTGACTCTGCCCTGTCCTTCAAACCGCACATCCAAGCTCTTTCTACCTCCTGTCGCCTCCAGCTCAAAAATATTTCCAGAATCCATCCTTTCCTCAACCCTCAATCTACTAAAATGCTTGTGCATGCCCTCATCATCTCCCGCCTCGACTACTGCATCCTTTTCTGTGGTCTCCCTGCTAACACCCTCGCACCTCTCCAGTCCATCCTTAACTCTGCCGCCCGACTAATTCATCTCTCCCCTCGCTACTCCTCCGCTTCTCCCCTCTGCAAATCTCTTCACTGGCTCCCATTCCCTCAGCGTATCCAGTTCAATTTACTAATTCTGACCTACAAGGCCATCTATAACCTGTCTCCCCCATATGTCTCTGAACTAATCTCCCGAGACCTTCCCTCACGTAATCTCCGGTCCTCCCAAGACCTCCTTCTCTCCTCCACACTTATTCGCAGAATTACAGGCTTGCTATGAGCGCTGACTACAGGGTGGCACTCATAGCAATCTGCCATCAACAACAATAGAGGTCTCAAGGAGACCTCTGGTTGTGATGGCAACGCAGCGAGGATCCCCGATCATGTGATGGGGGTCATCGCTGCGCATATTTCCGGACCGGCATCCGGAAGTGCATTTAAATGCCCGCTGTCAGAGTTTGACAGCGGCATTTAACTAATAGGCGCGGGTGGATCGCGATTCTGCTCACGCCTATTGCGGGCACATGTCAGCTGTTAAAACAGCTGACATGTCGCAGCTTTGAGGTGGGATCACCGCCGGAGCCCACCTCAAAGCGGGGGATACTGCCAGCTGATGTACTATTCCATCAGCTGGCAGTAAGGGTTTAAGAAACAACAGTTTATAGTCTACATTATGACGACCGAGACACTACATACAGTACATGTGCATCGATGTCAGTAGCAAAAGCAATTGTTCAAAAGTGTTTTGCGGACGACTTTCATTTATAATCCGTGTCAGATGCTTCTCGAATAAGATTCCAGCGATAGTCAGCCAGCACTGACGTACTCCACTGTCCCTGGTACCTTTTCTCCCTCAGCGCAATATCTTGATGAAAATTTTCACCGTGTTCATTGCTAACGGCACCAAGATTGGCTGGAAAAAAGGCCATGTGAGAATGTAGAAAATGCATTTTAAGTGACATATTGCATTTCATCAAATGATATGCTGTGAGCATGTTGTCCACGAGTTGTTCAAAATTCGGTGCCCTGCTGTTGCCAAGGAAGTTGAAGGTCACATCTTTAAACGCTCTCCATGCCACTTGTTCAGCACCTTGCAAAAGACCATCAAAGCTACTGTCATTCATTATCTCTCTGATCTGGGCCAATAAAAATATCTTCTTTAACCCCTTCATGACCCAGCCTATTTTGACCTTAATGACCTGGCCATTTTTTGCAATTCTGACCAGCGTCCCTTTCTGAGGTAATAACTCTGGAACGCTTCAATGCATCCTAGCGATTCTGAGAATGTTTTTTCGTGACATATTGGGCTTCATGTTAGTGGTAAATTTAGGTTGATAATTTTTGCATTTATTTGTGAAAAAATCAGAAATTTGGCGAAAATTTTGAAAATTTCGCAATTTTCAAATTTTGAATTTTTATTCTGTTAAACTAGAGAGTTATGTGACACAAAATAGTTACTAAATAACATTTCCCACATGTCTACTTAACATCAGCACAATTTAGGAAGCAAAATATTTTTTTGTTAGGAAGTTATAAGGGTTAAAAGTTGACCAGTGATTTCTCATTTTTACAACAAAATTTACAAAACCATTTTTTTAGGGACCACCTCATATTTGAAGTCACTTTGAGGGGTCTATATGGCAGAAAATACCCAAAAGTGACACCATTCTAAAAACTGAACCCCTCAAGCTACTCAAAACCACATTCAAGAATATTATTAACCCTTCAGGTGTTTCACAGCAGCTAAAGCACTGTGGAAGGAAAAAATGGACATTTTAATTTTTCCAACACAAATTTCCTTTCAGCATCAATTTTTTCATTTTCACATGGGCAACAGGATAAAATGGATCCTAAAATTTGTTGGGCAATTTCCCCTCAGTACACCGATACCTCATATGTGGTCATAAACCACTGTTTGGGCGCACGGCAGGGCTCAGAAGGGAAGGAGCGCCATTTGACTTTTTGAATGGAAAATATGCTGGAATATTTAGCGCTTGCCATGTCGCGTTTGGAGAGTCGCTGTGTGCCTAAACACTGGAGCTCCCCCACAAGTGACCCCATTTTGGAAACTAGACCCCCCAAGGAACTTATCTAGATGCATAGTGATCACTTTGAACCCCCAGGTGCTTCTCAAATTGATCCGTAAAAAAAAAAAGTACTTTTTTTTCACAAAAATTATCTTTTAGCCTCAGTTTTTTCATTTTCACATGGGCAACAGGATAAAATGGATCCTAAAATTTGTTGGGCAATTTCTCCTGAGCACACCAATACCTCATATGTGGTCATAAACCACTGTTTGGGTGCACGGCAGGGCCCGGAAGGGAAGGAGCGCCATTTGACTTTTTGAATGGAAAATTAGCTCCAATCGTTATCGGGCACCATGTCGCGTTTGGAGAGCCCCTGTGTGCCTAAACATTGGAGCTCCCCCACAAGTGACACCATTTTGGAAACTAGACCCCTTAAGGAACTTATCTAGATGTGTAGTGAGCACTTTGAACCCCCAAGTGCCTCACAAAATTTTATAACATAGAGCAGTGAAAATAAAAAATCTTTTTTTTTCCCTCAAAAATGATTTTTTAGCACGCTATTTTTTATTTTCACAAGGGTAACAGGAGAAATTGGACCACAAAAGTTGTTGTCCAGATTGTCCCGAGTACGCTGGTACCCCATATGTGGGGGGGGGGAGGCACTGTTTGGGTGCACGGCAGGGCGCAGAAGGGAATGAGCGCCATTTGACTTTTTGAAATGAAAATTAGCTCCAATCGTTAGCGGACACCATGTCGTGTTTGGAGATCCCCTGTGTGCCTAAACTTTGGAGCTCCCCCACAAATGACCCCATTTTGGAAACTAGACCCCCTAAGGAACTTATCTAGATGCATAGTGAGCACATTGAACCCCCAGGTGATTCACAGAAGTTTATAATGCAGAGCAGTGAAAATAAAAAATCTTTTCTTTTCCTAAAAAAAAAATTTTTTAGTCGGCAATTTTTTATTTTCACAAGGGTACCAGGATAAATTGGACCCCAAAAGTTGTTTTCCAGTTTGTCCTGAGTACGCTGGTACCCCATATGTGGGGGGGGGGAAACCACTGTTTGGGCACACGTTGGGTCTCAGCAGGGAAGTAGTGACATTTTGAAATGCTGACCTTGATGGAATGGTCTGCGGGCATCATGTTACATTTGCTGAGCCCCTGTGTGCCTAAACAGTAGAAACCCCCCACAAGTGACCCCATTTTGGAAACTAGACACCCCAAGGAACTTATCTAGATGTGTGGTGAGCACCTTGAACCCGCAAGTGCTTCACAGAAGTTTATAACGCAGAGCTGTGAAAATAAAAAATCACTTTTTTCCCTCAAAAAAAATGATTTTTAGCCCGCAATTTTTTTTTCACAAGGGTAACAGGATAAATTGGACCCCAAAAGTTGTTGTCCAGTTTGTCCTGAGTACGCTGATACCCCATATGTGGGGGATGACCACTGTATGGGCACACGTCAGGGCTCGGAAGGGAAGTAGTGACGTTTTGGTATGCAGGCTTTGATGGAATGGTCTGCGGGCATCATGTTATATTTGCAGAGCCCTTGATGTACCTAAACTATGGAAACCCCCCCACAAGTGACCCCATTTTGGAAACTAGACCCCATAAGGAACTTGCCTAGATGTGTGGTGAGCACCTTGAACCCTGAAGTGCTTCACAGAAGATTGTAACGCAGAGCCATGAAAATAAAAAATTTTTTCCTCAAAAAAATGAATTTTTAGCTCGCAATTTTTTATTTTCACAAGGGTAACAGGAGAAATTGGACCCCAAAAGTTGTTGTCCAGTTTGTCCTGAGTAAGCTGATACCCCATATGTGTGGGGGAACCATTGTTTGGGCACACGTCAGGGCTCGGAATGGAAGTAGTGACGTTTTGAAATGCAGACTTTGATGGAATAGTCTGCGGTCGTCATTACGTTTGCAGAGCCCCTGATGTGTCTAAACAGTGGAAACCCCCCACAAGTGACCCCATTTTGGAATCTAGACCTTCTAAGGAACTTATGTAGATGTATGGTGAGCACTTTCAACCCCCAAGTGCTTCACAGAAGTTTATAATGCAGAGACGTGAAAATGAAAAAAACTTTTTTTTTTTCACAAAAATAATTTTTTAGCCCCCAATTTTTTTATTTTCCCAAGGGTAACAGGATAAATTAGTCCCCAAAAGTTGTTGTGCAATTTTTCCTGAGTACGCTGATACCCCATATGTGGGGGTAAACCACTGTTTGGGCACACGTCGGGGCTTGGAAGGGAGGGAGCACCGTTTGACTTTTTGACCGCAAAATTGGCTGGAATCAAAGGTTGCACCATAATGCGTTTGGAGACCCCCTGATGTGCCTAAACAGTGGAAACCCCTCAATTCTAACTCCAACCCTAACCACAACCTTAAACCCAACACATCCCTAACCCTAATCCCAACCCTAACCATAAACCTAACCCCAACACATCCCTAACCCCAACACTAACCATAGCACTAACCACAAGCCTAACCCTAATTCCAACCCTAACCCTCTTTCCAACCCTAACCCTAATTCCAACCCTAACCCTCTTTCCAACCCTAACCCTCTTTCCAACCCTAACCCTCTTTCCAACCCTAACCCTCTTTCCAACCCTAACCCTCTTTTCAACCCTAACTGTTATGATGAGTCACCTCAGGAGGAAAAAACAAAATACCAGCTAAGTCCAGAAAAACCAGAGAGGTTGGCAGCTATCGGATTGCAGACCCCTGAACCTATCCACAGCAACTAGCAGTAGCCATGGGGGGTTGCTACGGTGCCCTAGACCCCTCGATCACAGCCGGAGAACTATATAGCCTAAAGACAGAAAGGGGAAAAACTAAACTTCCCCAGAGCAGACCCCAAAGCAATAGGCAGCCCCCAACATATAATGACGGTGAAGCAAGATGAAAACACTAACACAGATAGAAAGATAGGTTGAGCAAATGATGGGGCCCAAGCTAACTACATAGGACAGGATAGGAAAGCTGCTGTCTGCCATCTGCAAAAACCCTATCAAAATGAGCCAACCGACTGTTGGAAAAACAGGCCCTGAAGTCGCTAGGCTTCAAAAAGACTATATTAGCACTCAGGTATATTCTGAAGACAGAGCAAAATATCAACAGATCAGAGACAAAAATGGAATTTAGCTCACCCCAGCTGGGGATGGCAGAACTCCCAAAAAACAAGGCAAAACAAGAACAAAACTGAAGAGCACCAAGCAGAGCAGAAAAACTTAGCTTTGAGATGCAGGAATCAGACTGGTCTCCAAGAATCCAGCAGGAAAATCACCAGCCAGGAAGACGGGCGTCGGCAGCCTTATATCCAGTCCTCAATTCCAGCCACCCAGTCATCATCTAGCTGCCCAGGTGTCTGGTAATCAGTCTCACTACCTTCCTTCACTAGAGGAGGGAGTTCATCAGACCTCAATGGTGAAGGGAAAAATGAACTCACAACAGTACCTCCCCCTTGAGGAGGGGGTCACCGAACCCTCATCCATGCCACCAGGGCGATCCGGGTGAGCCCGATGAAAGGCACGCACCAATCTTTCGGCATGAATATCAGAGGCAGAGACCCAGGAATTATCCTCCTGACCATAACCCTTCCACTTAACCAAATACTGGAGTCTCCGTCTAGCCAGACGGGAATCCAGTATCTTCTCTACCTCATATTCCATGTTACCTTCAACCAATATAGGGTCAGGAGGTGCCACCACAGGAACTACTGGTTCAACAAACCTCTTCAACAAGGACTTATGAAACACATTATGAATTTAAAATGTGACAGCAAGAGCCAACCGAAAAGAGACCGGATTAATAATCTCCAAAATCTTGTAAGGTCCAATAAATCTAGGCTTAAACTTAGGAGAAGCCACCTTCATAGCGATATTTTTTGATGACAACCAAACCATATCACCCACCTTAAACTGGGGACCAACGGTCCTACGCCGGTTGGAAAACCGCTGGGCCTTTTCCTGGGAGAGAGACAACTTATCCACTACTTGGTCCCAGATCTGTTGCATTCTCTCCACCACAGTGTCAACACCTGGGCAGGCAGAAGGCTCCACCTGCCCTGAAGAAAATCGAGGGTGAAAACCAAAGTTACAAAAAAAAGGTGACATCAAAGTGGCAGAACTAGCTCTATTATTTAAAGCAAATTCGGCCAAGGGCAAAAATGAAACCCAATCATCCTGATCGGCAGAAATAAAACATCTCAAATACGACTCCAAAGTCTGGTTTGTTCTCTCAGTCTGCCCATTGGTCTGAGGGTGAAACACAGAGGAGAAGGACAACTGAATTCCCAGCTTGGAACAGAAAGTCCTCCAAAATCTAGGCACAAACTGATCTCCTCTGTCAGATACAATGTTCTCAGGAATCCCGTGCAAGCGAACCACCTGTTGCAAAAACAAGGGCACCAACTCAGAGGAAGATGGCAACTTAGGGAGTGGTACAAGATGGACCATCTTAGAGAATCTATCACAAATCACCCAAATAACAGTCATTCTCTGAGAGACAGGCATATCAGAGATAAAATCCATTGAAATATGGGTCCATGGCCTCCTGGGCACCGGCAAAGGCATCAACAAGCCACTAGAGCGAGAACAAGGTTTAGACCGGGAGCAAGTCCCACAGGACTGCACAAAATTCCTGACATCACGAGACAAGGCGGGCCACCAAAAAGATCGACTCACCAGATCTCTAGTACCAAAAATACCTGGATGACCAGCCAATGCAGAGCAATGAACTTCAGACATCACTCTCTTCCTCCACTGGTCAGGAACATACAACTTTCCACTGTGACATCGCTCAGGTTTGTCCTCCTGAAACTCTTCCAGAGCACGTCTCAAATCGGGCGAGATGGCAGAAAGAACTACCCCCTCGCCTAAGATGGTAGCAGGCTTAGTCACAACAGGAGAATCAGCAAGGAAACTCCTAGAGAGGGTGTCTGCCTTGACATTCTTAGTGCCCGGAAGAAAAGAGACCACAAAATCAAAACGTGTGAAAAACAAGGCCCACCTAGCCTGTCTAGGATTCAAGCGCTTGGCCGACTCCAGGTAAATCAAATTCTTGTGGTCAGTAAGGACCACGACTTGGTGTTTGGCTCCCTCCAACCAATGTCTCCACTCCTCAAATGCCCATTTCATGGCCAACAGTTCCCGATTCCCCACATCATAGTTACGTTCGGATGGGGAGAACTTTTGGGAAAAGAAAGCACAAGGATTCATTTTAGATGTCACAGGATCTTTTTGGGACAACACCGCTCCTGCACCAATCTCAGAAGCGTCCACCTCCACCAGAAACGGGAGTGAGACATCAGGTTGCCGCAAAACCGGAGCAGAAGTGAATCTTTGCTTCAGCTCCTGAAAGGAAGAAACAGCCTACGGAGACCAATTCAGCACATCAGCACCCTTCCTAGTCAAATCCGTCAATGGCTTGGCAATACCAGAAAAATTAGCTATAAATTTCCGATAAAAATTAGCAAAACCCAAAAACTTCTGGAGGGCCTTCAAAGAAGTGGGCTGAACCCAATCATAAACGGCCTGTACCTTGGCCGGGTCCAATTCAATAGTTGACGGAGACAAAATAAATCCCAAAAATGAAATCCTCTGTACCCCAAAAAGGCATTTCGATCCCTTGACATACAGGGAATTCTCCCTCAAAATCCGGAACACTGTCCGAACATGTTCCACATGAGAGTCCCAATTCTTGGAGAAGATCAAAATATCATCCAGATAGATAATCAAAAATTTATCCACAAAGTCTCGGAATATATCGTTCATGAAGCACTGGAAGACAGAAGGGGCATTAGTGAGCCCAAAAGGCATCACCAGGTACTCAAAATGTCCCTCCGGAGTATTAAACGCCGTCTTCCATTCATCCCCATGCTTAATGCGAAGATTATACGCTCCCCTGAGGTCAAGCTTGGTAAACCAGCAAGCACCTTTAACTCTGGAAAATAGATCAGAAATCAGGGGTAACGGATACTGATATTTAACAGTAATTTTGTTGAGGGGACGATAGTCAATACAAGGCCTTAATGAACCATCCTTTTTAGCCACGAAAAAAAAACCAGCACCCAAGGGTGAAGAGGATGGTCTAATATGACCCTTCTCCAATGCCTCCTTAATATAGGATCGCATAGCCTCGTGCTCGGGTACAGATAAATTGAAAAGCCGACCCTTGGGGAATTTACACCCCGGGTTCAGCTCAATAGCACAGTCATAACTCCTATGAGGAGGCAAAGACGCAGACTCATTCTCACTAAATACATCATAAAAGTCAGCCAAATAGTCAGGAACATCATGTGACTGGGGAGAGGTGGAGAAAACAGGAGCATCACTAAGGGCACACCGACAACCCCAACTCACCACAGACAAAGATTTCCAATCCAGAACTGGATTATGGATTTGCAACCAGGGAAACCCCAGAACAATGGTATCATGCAAATTATGCAACACCAAAAATCTGCAATTTTCTTGATGGTCTGGGGCGACCCGCATTACCACCTGGGTCCAAAACTGAGGTTTATTCTTCGCCAAAGGAGTAGCATCAATACCCCTCAAAAGGGATAGGCGTCCGCAGAGGCGTCATAGGAAATCCACAACGTTTAGCAAAATCCAAGTCCATCAGGTTCAGAGCTGCTCCTGAATCCACAAAAGCCTTGGGGGAAAATGTGGACAGGGAGCAGATCAGAGTAATTGCCAGAAGAAACTTAGGTTGAACACCACCCACAGAAAACGTGTGTGCACAACGTTTCTCTCGTTTAGGGCAGACAGAAATAATATGCGAGGCATCTCCACAAAAAAAACACAGCTTATTACGCCTTCTGAACTCCTGACGTTGCTCCCTAGACAAAACTCTATCACATTGCATAGGTTCAGACATTTGTTCAACAGGTGGTAACATCTCTCGTGTAGTTTTGCGTTCCCGTAAACGCCAATCCACATGAATGGCTAATGACATAGAATCGTCAAGACCAGAGGGAACAGGAAATCCCACCATAGTATCTTTTACAGTTTCTGACAAACCCTTCCGAAAGAGGGCTGCCAAGGCACCATCATTCCAGGTAGTAAGGACCACCCACTTTCGGAATTTTTGACAGTACAACTCTGCCGAATCCAGACCCTGGCTTAATGCCAACAGGGTCTTTTCAGCCTGATCAATAGCATTAGGTTCATCATACAACATCCCCAAGGATTGAAAAAAATGCGTTCACATTATTCAGAAAAGGATCATCAGGTTTCAAAGAAAACGCCCAATCCTGGGGATCGCCGCGCAGCAAAGAGATGACAATTTTAACCTGCTGCGCGGAGTTCCCCGACGAGTTAGGCTTCAAGTCAAAAAATAATTTACAATTATTCTTGAAATTCAAGAATTTAGACCGATCCCCCAAAAATAAATCAGGAGAAGGAATCTTTGGTTCAGCAGCATGTTAATGAGCAAGATAGGCGGAAATTCCCCGCACTTCAGCAGCGAGCTGCTCCACACGATCAGGCAATTGCTTCATCTCCATTGAGAGAAAAATTCCCCCCCTACGGCCTCAGAGATATAGAGGAAAAAATATGCACACAAAAAAAATTCTGACTTTTTTTTTTTTTTTACAATTCTCTCCTGCTATTGAGTACCCTAGGATCTGTGGTATGGCTGGTGATTCTGTTATGATGAGTCACCACAGGAGGAAAAAACGAAATACCAGCTAAGTCCAGAAAAACCAGAGAGGTTGGCAGCTATCGGATTGCAGACCCGTGAACCTATCCACAACAACTAGCAGTAGCCGAGGGGGGTTCCTACGGTGCCCTAGACCCCTCGATCACAGCCGGAGAACTATATAGCCTAAAGACAGAAAGGGGAAAAACTGCCCCAGAGCAGACCCCAAAGCAATAGGCAGCCCCCAACATATAATGACGGTGAAGCAAGATGAAAACACTAACACAGATAGAAAGATAGGTTGAGCAAATGATGGGGCCCAAGCTAACTACATAGGACAGGATAGGAAAGCTGCTGTCTGCCATCCGCAAAAACCCTATCAAAATGAGCCAACCGACTGATAGGAAAAACAGGCCCTGAAGTCGCTAGGCTTCAAAAAGACTATATCAGCACTCAGGTATATTCTGAAGACAGAGCAAAATATCAACAGATCAGAGACAAAAATGGAATTCAGCTCACCCCCAGCCGGGGATGGCAGAACTCCCAAAAAACAAGGCAAAACAAGAACAAAACTGAAGAGTACAAAGCAGAGCAGAAAAACTTAGCTTTGAGATGCAGGAATCAGACTGGTCTCCAAAAATCCAGCAGGAAAATCACCAGCCAGGAAGACGGGCGTCGGCAGCCTTATATCCAGTCCTCAATTCCAGCCACCCAGTCATCATCTAGCTGCCCAGGTGTTTGGTAATCAGTCTCACTACCTTCCTTCACTAGAGGAGGGAGTTCATCAGACCTCAATGGTGAAGGGAAAAATGAACTCACAACACCTAACCCTCTTTTCAACCCTAACCCTCTTTCCAACCCTAACCCTCTTTCCAACCCTAACCCTAATGGAAAAATAAAAATAAAAATATTTTCTTTATTTTATTAGTTATGCCTACCTATGGGGGTGATAATCGGGGGTTCATTTACTTTTTATTTCATTTTGATCACTGTGAGAGTGATCAAAATGAAATAATGGAATCTGCAGCCGGCAGATTCGGGTGGGCGCACTGCGCATGTGCCCGCCATTTTCCAAGATGGCGGCGCCCATGAACCGGACCCGCCGGACAACGGGAGCGACAGGGGGACTTAGAAGGTGCTGGGGGCGGTGAGAGTGGGTGAGGGGGTTATCGGAAGCTGGCGGGGAGCGGAGGGAATGGGAGGGGGGGCAGATGATGACAGCGGCGGCAGATCACCGCTGTCATTCAGTGGCGGGGGGGGCGATCGCCGGTGGGGGGGGTCGAATCGGTGTCTCTAGCCATGTCCGATGCTACTGCAGCATCGGCCATGGCTGGATTGTAATATTTCATCAATTTTCATTGATGAAATATTACTATCGCTCTGATTGGCTGTTTCACTTAACAGCCAATCAGAGCGATCGTAGCCACGTGGGGGCGAAGCCACGCCCCCTGTGGTGAATTACAAAGCCCCCTGTATCTGCGGGTCATGTGACCTTTCATTGACCCCGGTCACCTGACCCGCAGATACAGGGGGCTTTGAATTCATGATACAGGGTATGCGTCATAGGTCGGATTGGCACCGACTTTCATGACGCATACGCTGTGTCACAGGTCAGGAAGGGGTTAATATTTGCATCACTTATTCTTGGAAATTTCTGATTCTTTGTTCATTGCTTTGACAAAATTCTTCATAAGCCCATATTATGCAAAGGAGGGAGAAATATCTTTGCTGGATCAACGAGAGGATTATGTTTAACATTCTTCTGTCCAGCAACCTGGTTTTCGTGGAGTGGCCAGTCCTTTCTGAAATAGTGCATTTCTCATGCACGACTGTCCCACTCACAAATAAAACAACAACACTTGGTATATCCAAGCTGCAGTCCAAGAAGTGCAACAACTTTTAGATCACCACATATGTTCCAGTTATAATTTCTATAATTAATGTAGGTCAACAGTAACTCCATATTCTCATACGTTTCTTTCATGTATACGGCATGTCCAATAGGTATAGAAGGATGAATAATTCCATTGTGTAGTAAAACAGCCTTCAGACTTAAAACTGACGAGTCAATGAACAGTCGTCATTCCTTCGGGTCATGTTCACATCCAAGAGCACCAAAACAACCCCAAGGCATCATTGCAAAAGGTTACACTGTCAACATGGTTGAAAAATTGATTAAGGTCTTCTTGACGACTGCGAAAAATGTAATCTCTTGTTCCTGGTAATAAGAGATTCCGTTCTTGTAACCTAGATCCCAATTATTCTGCCTGCCTCCTTGACAATTTCGAATCTCTGACCAAGTCACTCAGATCAGCTTGACTGAACAGATGTGGATTAGATGTAGAAGGCTCAAAGTCTGGGTCTGCAGCAGTTTCATTTTCCACTGACATTGTTAGTTCATCTTCGTAGTCCTCCATTGTCCATACGTTGGGCGGCTTTGGAACACAAAGACTTTCATAGTGTGGCCCTGGTCTTATGGCTGATTTCTTGTTCTTTGCTGAATATCCTGATACATTTGTAATGCAGAAATAGCAATCTGTTGCATGATCTCTCTGCTCGCTCCATATTATTTGGACAGCGAACAGCGTTGAAGGTCGTGATCCATTCAGCCATGCTCCAAGTTTATCAGTATTGTCTTTTGATTCCTCCCCTGCCCAGGAGATGTGGTATGCTCCGTACACGGTCAGCTGAATGATTCGCTGCGCCTGCGCGGAATTCGCATAAGTGCTTTCATATTTGTAGATCAGCGATTTGTTATTTCAGTGGAAAATTCAGAATATACTGTTTCAGAAAAAGTTCATATGAGTTTTTAGAATTATAACAGATTATAATGTTTTGTATCATTTCTCAAAAACCTTACGTGATAGGAAAAATCTGAAGTCATTTCTGAAATCAGCATGAAAAAAATCTATCAGGAACACTCAAAATTGTCAGAGGGACAAAACCTTGGTAACAGTGTAACCTGGGGTTAATATCAAGGATTATTGGGTATGAAAATAAATTTATAAAACTCAGTCTAAATAGATATCAGAGTTAAAATATAATGATGAATACATGGTACCACCGAGTGGGAACTAATGAGAAGATGCTTCAGGAAAACTCCGGGGATCTTTTTCTTGAAGCGGCTTTGTTGTTTTATTGCGGTTCTGCTGTCATGGTCTTTGCTGTACGCTTTAGAGTGTATGGAGACTGTGGCTTCAAAACAAAGCTGCCCTGAGAATGAGCATGTTACTTTTTGTAACTACTTCATGGTTTCCAAACCCTGAAGCAGTTAAGAAACATGGAACATGTGCACGAGTCGTTTTGACATTATGTTCATTTCTTGCTACAGTTTTCAGGTGGGTTTCCGTCACAAGTTATAGCGATATTGCTAGCGATATCGCTTAGTGTGACAGTACCTATACTGTGTTTGTTAGATTAGTTTTATCAACAGATCACTAGAGGACTAGTAAACCTACTGCCATGTAGTTCTCCATATTCATGTGCTGTATATATCCTCTCCCCACCAGTGATTGACAGCTTTCGGTGTATATGGACATAATGCTGCCAATCAGTAATGTGAGCGGGGTTATACAGGGCTCAGCAGAAGACAGATCGGCAGTAGAAAAGAGGGATTTTATCAACAGTAAAGAGCCTAGATAGTCTGATTCCAGCAATGTATCTGCCCTACATTATGCTGCTCTTAGTTGAGATCGCAAAAATCTGGTAACAGATTCCCTTTAGTATATTGTACTAGTTTCATATTTTAATTCTGTGAAACTATTCATGATTTATTGGATTTATAGAAAAAATCCTTCGTCTGCATCACAGCTGGTGACACCCCCCCAGTGAGCATGTACTGGTGCCCCCCCCCCCCAGTGAGCATGTACTGGTGCCACCCCCCCCAGTGAGCATGTACTGGTGACACCCCCCCCCCCCCCAGTGAGCATGTACTGGTGACACCCCCCCCCCCCAGTGAGCATGTACTGGTGACACCCCCCCCCCCAGTGAGCATGTACTGGTGACACCCCCCCCCCCAGTGAGCATGTACTGGTGCCCCCCTCCCCCAGTGAGCATCTACTGGTGCCCCCCTCCCCCAGTGAGCATCTACTGGTGACACCCCCCCCAGTGAGCATCTACTGGTGACACCCCCCCCAGTGAGCATCTACTGGTGACACCCCCCCCCAGTGAGCATCTACTGGTGACACCCCCCCCAGTTAGCATCTACTGGTGACACCCCCCCCAGTTAGCATCTACTGGTGACCCCCCCCAGTGAGCATCTACTGGTGACACCCCCCCCCCAGTGAGCATCTACTGGTGACACCCCCCCCCCAGTGAGCATGTACTGTTGACATATCAAATAAGGATATATTGCACTATAGCCGCTTATTTGAATATTACACGAGAATGTTGGGCATCTCATAAATTCTACATCTTGAAAATAGTCCATGCAAGAAAAAAATTATGACTATGTAAAGTATTGGATCGGTGAGCACTTATTATGCTCCATATGGACAAAATGTGGTGCCAACACCTGAAAGTGTGCACAAAGCCTGAAAATGTGAACAGTACCAAGGAACGTAGGAGATACTTGGGAGAAACGGGGACCACTTAGTCCTCATGGAATAAGGTCAAATCAAATATTCACGATGGAATAATATTTAAAAAAAAATCCATTGCAAATATAAAATCAATAAAGCTTTATTAGTGCAAATGTATTTCATACTAATTTTCACCTAATAAAAATTATTTAAGCTACTGTACAAGTTTCTCATTCCCAACAAAATGATTTTGTCTCCGACCTAATTTACTCTCTAGCTGGGTAGCTGAGATCTAAGCAATGCCTCCCTTTTCCTTGTCAACTATACGTACATCTACATAGATAACATGCCACAGTTAGAAAAAATATACGCTTTTTAGTATTTTATTTTTGAGCCTGCAATGACTTTTCCGTACCACAACTTGCACCAAGAAACACCACCATCATGAATGGTTTACTGCCCCCATAAAAAAAGTGATGGCATAGCACTAGGATGTTTTATCACTTCATGATCAATAGGTTTCCAACCATTAGGACTCGCCCTCCTGATCCTGAGAAAGAAGGGGACAGCACTGCGGATTCTGCGCTGCATCATTCTCAATGTTATTCTCTATATAGCGGTGCTTAGACCAGAGGTACGTCTCTGCACAAATGTGTGTGCCTGTGCTGCAGCCCCTTCATTCTCAGTGTCTGTACAGTAACAATATATTGTCACTTTAAGATGGGGATATACCTTTAAAGAAACACTCAAAGTTTTTATTTTAGTATTTAATATTGCAGTCATATTATATAGCACTGTGCACTTACAATTACTTATTTTCCCTTTCTACCCAATAAATTCTTCTCTTTTCTCGGCTCTATGTAGGAACAGGAAGTCTTTCCTGTCCAAAAATCATTCACACCCCCACCTTTAACTTCTGACCCAGCTGCTCCCTCCCTCCCCATCCCAGCTAGGGACTTTTGCAGCAACTCATGGCTCATGCAGGGAAAATTTCCTACATAGAGCTTAGAAGGATTCAGCTAGTCTGTTTTCATTCACGTGATGTCATAGACCTAACGGAAAACAGAAGAATTAGCTGGGTGGAAAGGCAAAATGAGCAATTGTAAGTTGACAGTGATATAGTATGATCATTGCAATATTAAGAGAATAAAACCACTGATGAGAGTAGTTCTTCTTTAATATAGAGTAGTCTTGGTAGTGGCAATTTATGGTAGGAATATACCATTAGGGGCCTTTTAACAAGTTTATGACCTAGTCGGTATAACCACACTTCAAATACAGCTACTTGCCCTAGTTTTGGGTTACAGGTACAGACATGATGGAAATTAGCAGGATCTGACATGTGACATGACATCTGGCAAGCTCATGAGCACCCCCTTTAAATGTACCCCTGGCTTTTTAGACAGTTTTTTAGCACTACTGACATTATTGGTTGAAATCTGGCTTCAGTACTCAAGATCACCTACAATTTTGTATTACATTGGACTACAACTATAACACCTTACTTGAAATAAAAGCCTTGCGTAGCCTTAAGCTGTGTGCACGTGTTGTCATATGGTATAGATGCTGGCGCCGTCTCCTAGTTTTCCCAGGGAAAGCTGCATCAGGAAAACGCCATCGTTTAAGTGACGTCTTTTACTCTACCCTGCGATCAGAGTGGCTAGATCCAGAGCAGAAGCCGACCAGCGAGGGAGCAGGTCACTTCTTTTAACGCTCGATTCCGAACACTGAAATGGTTAAAGGAAGTGACATAAGATGGAATTTGTTGTGCACAGCAGTGTCGTTTTGGCTTTGCAGTGCACTACTTTCATTTCATGGGGTCACATTTGCAAGTGGATTACCGGCGAAATGTGCCTGAAAAAGACATTGCCATAGCCAGTCAAGTGTATTTTCAGACCGTACGCTGTCCGTTTGCGAATCTGATCACATGGACAGCCTGCAGATTGATTCAAGTAAATGGACTAGGTCGCATGAATGTCATATTTGCACCATCTGTATGGGATCTATACTCTAAGTATCAAATTTTACATAAGTTATACTTGGCTTCGCAATTTTTTTTTTTTTAATTATGGATGTCAAAAATATATGTAAAAAAAGGGCAACAAAAATACTCTATAGATGAAAAACAGGTAATTTCACTCTTGTCCGAGGTAAGGTTTAGGGCATTATTACATGAATGGGGAGAACTGCCGCTGTAATGATGTACTCGGACCTACTGAAATAAAAGGACAACTGTTCATCTTGGAAATCATGCCGCAGTACTGACATCTGCCCTACCACTGCTGGTCCTGTTAGTCTGTGCCATTGGGAAATCACTGCACTTGGCATTGAATACCTCCTCTTACAGCGATATGTAAAAATGTCGTACAACGGTGAACGTCTGTGTGAGAAGAGCAACCCGATTACCCAAGTCTTCAGTGCAGGTTAGGAAAAACACAAAAACTTCTCAAAAGCGAACATTAGGGATACCCAACAGACTAAATGCCGTCTCTCCCAACACCAATCACTGATGAGGTTGTACCCGGGATCCAAAAGTTGGGCATGCGATTTCAAGCGGTCTACAGTCCAAATACACATTATACTCGTAGTTCTCACATTTCCGTTGACTTTGATCTATTATGTAGTGGGGCCCTAATTTCCCTCATCCCTTGGATGACATCCAAGTGCATTCCAATTTCCGCGCACTGACAGAATGGAGAATTTTTCTTCCTCCATCTTATCCTCTAATAGAATCGGATCACACTCTGATCAGAGCGATTTGCATAATTGATCAGATTTTCTCGGATGAGAAAATCTACGGTCGTCTGCACCTGCCCTAATACAGGTAGGTCTGTAATAATGACACACTGGCGTTATACTATGTATGCACCATAGCTGACAGAGACCTATTGCTTCACATAAGGTGAATTCCTTTCAAATTTAGAAGTGCGGTCTAATGATCCTAAGGTAGCCTTACCCTGGAGCCATGGCATATGGAACAGCTTTCATACAAAATTATAATTACAGCATGTCTAGCATAGGACTAAACAGGCCATTTGATAAGAGGCTAGCATGTATGTGCACAGGGGATTTGTAACGCTTATGAAAATAATATGCTGATTAATAGACGGCATCCCCCAATTAGGCAGCTGGCTGTCCATCAGCAGGACACCAGTAGTCCTGCCCTGTCAACATGAAGACATACAGCTGCTCAGTTGCTTGCTAGGGAGCAGCTGTATCTATGGTAGGGGCGGTCAATGACCGAAGCCGCGTACGACAGACCGGTAGTTACCTCTGTTAGCAACTACATAGTTTTTTTTTTTAAATTCCCAGATATTCCCTTTAAGGGTATGTGCACACGCTGCGGATTGGGGTGCGGATTTGGCCGCTCGGATTTTGTCAAATCTGCAGGCAAATCTGCAGGTCAAAAGACCTGCGGATTGCTCTGCGGTTTTGCCCTGTGGTTTTTCATCTCCGCAATGGAGTAGATGGCAAACCGCAGCGGAATCCGCAGAAAGAACTGACATGTCAATTCTTTCTGCCGTTTCAAAACCGCGGAAAAATCCGCACGTCTGCACTGCGGTTTTGTATTCCCATAGGGAATAGTGGTACTGTACACCGCAGCAAAAACTGCTGCGGAACTGCAGCAAAATCCACAGCGTGTGCACACACCCTAAAGGAGTGGTCTCGGTCTTCAGTAGCACACTGTTACCTAGCTTCCCGATTGATAGATCAGGCCAGCACTCTTCAATGCTGCAAGCAGAGGGCGCTTTCCCGGCAGCATTGCAGGGGCACAGTGACACTGAAGCCGGTCAGCATCCGGAGCTAACAGTGCGCTCCATCAACCCTAACCAGTTTCAGAGCACTGCTTGCAAGTGCTATAGAAGCGCTTGTAAGCGCTGCACTTCTTGCCTAGCAGAGGCCAGTATTCTTAACAGCAAGCAGTACACAAATTAACAGAAGATCAAGGATAGGAAGATGATGGAGGGAGAAACAAGCAAATTGCAAATTTGCTTAATTTCTCATGGTATAATCTCTTCCTAGCGTTAAACATAACCTTTCAAATGGGGCCCACACACACATTTGGGTAGTCAGACGATCCTGATTTTTACCCCAACAGCACACTGGGGTTAAGGTAAAGAAGGGACAGGTATATTGGGTGTTCTTATACCTGATCCTTAGTTCCTACAGGGGATTAGTTCTGAAATGTTTAGGACCTCTTACCTTCACCGGCAAGCGCTTTCTGCCGAAACCTGCATCCTGACAGGCATGATGTGCTAACTACCTATTTACACCTTGTCCTTCACATCACTTTAACTTTTACATAATCTAGAACTTTATGTTAAAGGGAACCTGTTATCAGGATATTAGACCCCTGTAATAATGAGATCATCCATACATTGTTTGTACTATTTCATTTGAAAAGTGAAGAGAGATCTAGCCTTGACGTTTTCATCAAAATACAGAGGTGGACACTGCCTTTCTAGCTTTATTAGTGACTTGCTCCACCCTGCCTGAGATTCCAGAGGGAGCAGCGCATGCACAAGTAAGCTCCTACTGAGGTAGCGGGCAAAGAAAAAGGGAGAGGCTGGGGACCCAGAAGTGATGTGCTGCCCCCTGCTCTTATGATCTGAAATTTTTTTTTTACAATTTTCAAACAAGGTATCGCTCCAGTAAGCAAAGGGTTTTTACACACACACACACACACACACACACACACACACTTTGGAGGGGGGGGGGGAAATCTACTATCGTGATGACAGGTTCCCTTTAAATCATATTATGGCTCCTCCTTTGAGAATGGGGCCAGAATTTATCACAGTCTAGAATATCAATCAATATATTGCCTTTGTAAGTCACACTATTGCATAGCTAAATATAGAAAAAAAATGCTATTTTCAAGGTAAATACTCATCTTTCCCATTAATAACCGTGATTGTACGCTCTAGAGACAATTGGTAAAACCTTCTAACTTGTGCAATATTGTTCATCTATATTTGTCTCACATTCTACTTGTAAATATATTGCTGTTAGGCTATGTGCACACGGTGCGGATTCTGCTGTGGGTCCGCAGCAGATTTAGGTGCGTTGTACAGTACCATTGTTTTCAATGGTAAACTGGAAAACGCTGTGCACATGCTGCAGATTTTTCCGCACGATTTTGCTGCGGTTTATAATCCGCAGCATGTCAATTCTTTTGTGCAGAAACGCTGCGGTTTCACACCTCATCCATTATCAGGTGTAAAACTGCAGGGCAAAACCGCAGGACTTTAGGCGGTTTTCACTACAAAATCTGCAGAGCCAAAAGACTCCATGTGCACACGATGCAGATTTGCAGCGGATTTTACAGCGCAGAAACGTTGCATATCCGCATTGTGATGTACAGTAGCCTTAAAATCAAAGAAAAAAAAAACCGCTGTGCAGACGCTGCGGATTTTTCCGCGCGGTTTTCCTGCGGTACAAAATCCGCAGCATGTTACTTCTTTTGTGCGGTTTTCCATCTCCCCTGTCACCAAATCCGCAGGGGGAAAACCACAGTGGAAAACCGCAGGAAAAATGGAAGAAATCCGCAGGAAAAATGCAGGTCATTTGACCTGCGGATTTCTTCCATTCTGCGCGGAAAAATCTGCAGGGCTAAAAAGTCCGTCTGCACTCAGCCTAAGAAGTAAAATCACACAAATGGATTAATTGTAAATAAATTATTATGTCAATCCCTTCAACAGAACCTCTGCATCTAGATTCTAATAAGGAACATGCTAAATAGCTCATTAGGTTTCTGCACAGAAATCAGAAAAATTAATTTTAATTACACAATACTGGAAATTCCCATGCCATCTTTGTAGACTCTTGCTGTAGGTCAGGCCTCCGTCTAACAGAACCGGGCAAATCCCAGAAGCAAAAGTAGTTTATGTGCCTAGAACTCGCTACTACTGGTGACTATGTTGGATATTCTCTATTGGAAGTTTCTATTGCCAGGCTACTGAAGTCAGATTGTCTTGTGGAGAGGTCTACTTGGCTTCCAAAGTCAACAGTGTTTTATCTGATCCTAGTCTAGCCATCGGGGGTGTAGAGTCGTATTAGATGCTGCAGCTCGGTTGGGTAGCCGCTCACTGGACAGCGCTGGTGATTTTTCACATAGTAATAAGCACACCGGTAGCAGAAAACATATCCCGAGGTGCCAAGAGCTGTATCGTTAACTCTTACTTTACGACAAAGTGGGCAAACAGTCTTTAATTTCGGCAGGAGGGGAGAATAGGTTTCCAGGTCAAAATGAATAGGAGCCGACGGCGCGGGCAATGCAGTCAGAGACTTAACAGTCTCCTGGTTTTCGGCAGAGTACCACCATTCTAGAAACTGCAGGAAGAAAACTCCTAGTGATAGGCTGGACGATAATGTCATAGACACGCCGCCGAGAGCTTTCTTCAATACGCCACCGACACTGGGGAGAAAGAAAAAGCATTAAAATCATGAGTTGTTAAAATCCAAAATATAAAAATTAAAACCTCTTAAATCATTTTTTTTTGAAGTGCAAGGTCTCATGCACATAGCCATAATAGTACTTTGAACAACCTTCCATCTTCTAGCATCAGGCAAGCACATGCAAGTAAATGGCCGTGTGTTAGATGATTGAATGTTTGAACTATGTAGTCTCAGATGCTCCACAAAGAAAGAGTTTCAGGAACGCAGGGACAAGGAAGCTAGCTGGATTCAGCCACATTAAAAGCATCGCTTGCAAGCTCTATATAGCAAAGAGCTTGTAAGCACCGCCCTCCTTGCCTAGGAGACTGGCTACTATAGAAAGACTGCAGAGGTAGCTAATCACCTAGGCATGGAGCTGGAAACTCTGAAAGCAAAAGTCCATCCATTCTTAAGATTTTTTTTTTTTTTTTTTTAAATAAATCTAGTCACTTGTTTTTACAAACACTTTGCAGTTGTACTAAGAAAAATATATTGTTAGAAATACTCGCACTATTCACACTTCTTAAACATACAGGCAGAAAGGTATAGGAGCAAAGACAAGTTGCAAGGGGAAAAATAAACAAACTAACAGTTGTTATTAATGGTAGTGGTCACACATACAGACACATCGCTTTACGTTTGAAGCATCAATATAATATGCACTTATACCTGTACATCATGCACTATGCGATAGTGATCTATTTCCAATAACCACCCACTTATATATAGAGAACTGGCTACAGCCAGCAAATATAGTCCAACAGTCTTATAAAGTTGACATAGAGGATATAGTTTTTCCTCAACTTGAAATTGTTGTTACAAACTTTTAACTAAGGATGATGCTGTAAGGTCTGCACACGGTCTTGTATCCGATATATACCTTGAAGGCTGTGGTGATCGTAGATTTCATGCAATTGTCTTTGATCCTAAGATCCCAGGAGTAAATATACATGAATCAATTCTTATGCCATTGGTTGATAGGACCAAGGTGTTCATGTGCCAAATACCTTCGCATCCAATTTGCAGTTGAGGTATGGAAATTGATTCCACCAGTCCAGAAGAAAAATCCAGGTATTCAATACAGGCATTCATAGTCGTGTTCCTATCCACCAATGACATAAGTATTGATTCATGTCACATGAACTGATTACACCTGGGATATTACTATCAAAAACAATTACATGAAATCTACGATCACAACAGCCTTTTAACGTATATACCTGATACAAGACCGTGTGCAGACCTTACAGCAAGACCTTACTTTGTTAAAGATTTGTGACAACAAATTCAAGTTGAGGAAAAACTATATCATCTATGACAACTTTATAAGACTGTTGGACTATATTTGCCAGCAGTGGCCAATTATCTATATATAAATGGGTGGTTATTGGAAATCGATCACTATCGCATAGTGCATGATGCACAAGTATAAGTGCATATTATGTTGACACTTCAAACTTACACAGACTACGTGTTATGTGTGACCACTACCATTAACAACAACTAATGGTTATTTTTTTTCCCAGGTTGTATGTATACCCTTTTGTGTTCTAGTGTGGATGGCATTTATTAGAGCTAATACCATATATATTCTGTCACGGTTCCACCCCTCACAGTGTGTCTGGGATGCAGTTACTGACAGCTTGGCCATCCAATCTGGTACAGGAGCGAGCTGAGCTGTCAGTGTGTTGATTGACAGCTCAACTATCCAATCAGACTGGGAGGCATCAGCTGTCTCCATGTGTTCATTATTCCAGTTAATGGCCATGCTTCTTAACTGAGCTGTGTCTCCCAGGACTCTGCCAGACATACATTAAGCTTGTGTGTCTTGAGTTCTGTATGGCTTGATCTTTGGATGCCTGACCTTGGACTTCGTTCTGACCATCCGACTGTTTAACCCCTTCAGCTCTGATCAGTTATCCTCTGGGTACTCTGACCCCAGAACGTTACCAGACTACGCTTTTGTCTCTTCCTTCTGTTTATGATGTACCCTCCTGGCTTCTGACCTTAGACTCCTTGATCACTCTGACTCATGGCTTGGCCGTGAGAAGTGACTAGCGTCATATATTCACACACTGTAGCGCCGAGACATTAAAAAAAAAAAAAAAAAAAAAAAAAAGTCTATTAAATGTAAACTTTGCAGTTTTACCCATTTAAAAATGAGAAAACCACAACACTGCTGTTTTGCCTATACAGTGCAGCGTAGGCTATTATGAAATAATTATGTAGATGTCTGTGTGTACCTGTTTTAGTTGATCATGCCTAGGTTGTCTGCCATTTTGATTATTTTTCCCCTCTGATATGGTTCGCCTAATGCAGACAATATTTACCAGGACGCCAAGTTCTCATTATAATGCTCTTACTCCTATTGAATGGCAGCCAGCAATAGAAAAGTGACATAGGACTGCTGTCTCCTGATGTGTATACAGTAGAGTCTCTGTGTCTCCTATATATTTTATTAGTGCTGGAGGGGAGCTATGTTTCACACTGGCTATTGGCTTCAGTGAAGTTTTGCTCCAGCACACTAAGTGCCGAGAGAGGTTGATTAGCCATTTTTCTTTAAGGGCTTGGTTTTTGTGGACAACCATATAGCTGGTGGGAGGTTGTCCACATTATCTACACTCCAGGGTGTGATCTGGGGCTAAATAGTTGGCCTCCAGAGGTATCCAGTGTGTTGTAGAGTGTAACACCAGGAAAGTGCTTGTGTTGGTGCTAACCCTGAGTGGGGCAGATCCCCGCACACGTACAGACTGTGAGATACCATTTTGTGATGTTTTCCTGTTTCGCCCAAATGGCAGTGTTTATTTTACTTGACCATGGTTTATGTCGCACATACCTATATTATAATTAGTGGTAGATCAGCTTACTCAGCAGTACACGGAGGTAGAAACGGGAACACTGTCTCCAAGTCCTTCACTGGTTTATTATAAACATACGGCATAAACCAGTGCAAAGTAAAAAATGAACACGGCCTTTCAGGCAAAACAAAGCTGTATACAGTCTGTGTAGCTGCTGGGATCTGCCTGCTCAGCATAACCAATAACACACGGTTCCGTTTTTTTAGCCCATACTATAAAACAGAGCTCTCGTCTGCAGGCACACCAAACACCTTATGGCTGAAAAGGCTGGCTAGCTATCTTCTAAACGCCACCCTGGGATGGAGATATGGAGAACAACCTCCCTCCCATCCAAACTTCTAGGCTTCAAATCACTGAAGCTAATAGCCTCAGTGAAGTGTGTGTGTGGTTACTTCCAGCCACATTTTGACTAGACTGCCTGACATCACTCAGTACACTTGCAGCGAGTGAGGCTGTGCCCATCTAATCAGTAAGTGACCGCATGCATACAAATCACATACTTGGTGGTCACAAGCCCACCGCCGGAGAATCCTCACAGCGCGCAGTGTGAGTTTTCACAAGTCTTCAGTACCAGAGTGACACTACAGACTTGTAAGGTCGGGCAATCCCAAAAGCCTGTCTCATCCACTATATCACTGCTCGCTTATATAAAGCAGAAAGGATGGGACAGATTTATGAAACCTCAACCAAATCACAATATGTTTAGTTGCTGTGGGGAGGGGAGAATAGGATAGGTAAGGACGTGTTCTTTAACCTTGCAGGGAAATAGCTGTGTTAGCTACAAGAAAGCACAGTCTGTCCAGAACTAAGTGACTGTACAAGGGAGCAGCTTTTACAGAACCCTGCAGCAGCACAGCATGGCCACCGAGTGTGAATACAGCCCAACGGAACACCGCTGTACTTCTATACCTCAGATTTCAAACAAAAACGTGAAAATTGTGGCATGCATCAATGGCAGTGCATAAAGCCTCTGAACTCAGTTTGCTATTTTATAGTCATATAGGTGATTGACAGTCACCCCGGCTCTACATATATACAGCCTCCTGCACAAGGCTTGGCTGTGTGTACAGGGCCGAATGATAAACAGTCATTAATGATTGATAGTAGAGACAGCCTGTGTAATTATGAATAATTGTAACCACGTCATCACTAATAGCAGCATAACATAAGCTGCCGTGTGATCTTCATGTGACTTGTAACTCTCTAGTCTCATTCAGGTATAAAAACAGGACCCTGACCAACATCGGTACCTGAACCATGTAGAGCCGGGGCAACTTTAAATCGCCTAAATTAAGTTTTGGAATGGGGGGGGGGGGGGGGGAAATAAAAAGGGACCACACAAGAACTTATGCGACACGTTTTCCACCATAGTAAACAGATCAAGACAGAAAAATGACGACCGTTCACCCTCGGCTGGCAGCTGCCGTGTAGTAAAAGCTTAGAGCTGTTGTGGCTAACCACACATTCCAAAATCTAGGGGAAAGTCTTTAATTAGGGGGATATCATCAGAAAAGTTGTCACCATGTCACATCCTTCCGAACATGAGGTGCAATTACGAGTTCACTCTCTGAAAGGAAAAGGCAGCTCCTTGTTTTTGCTTTAAAAAATAAAAAAGGATCATTTATATGATGCCATAAATTGCACAAAACTTACCAGTATAACAGTAGCCACAGAATGGTCACCCAAATAATTACTCAGGGGCACACAGGGGCAAACACTTTGTAACCAGTCTGGCCCGAGAAGGCTGACCTGACCAGCTCATCTGGCATGGCTGGAACAAGACATTGCTTTGATGTTGAATTCCTTTTGATACACCTATACTATCAAGTGAATTCAAGGGAATCTATCATCAGGAAATGGCCTATTGTTTAAACCCCTAATGACCGGAGCTTTTTTCGGTTTTGCATTTTCGTTTTTTGCTCCCCTTTTTTCCAGAGCCATAACGTTTTTATTTTTCCATCAATATGGCCATGTGAGGGCTTATTTTTTGCGGGACGAGTTGCACTTTTGAACAATACCATTGTTTTTAACTTGTAGTGTACTTGAAAACAGGAAGAAAATTCCAAGTGCTGTGAAATTGCAAAAAAAGTGCAATCCCACATTTGTTTTTTGTTTGGCTTTTTTGCTAGGTACACTAAATGCTAAATCTAACCTGCCATTAGGATTCTCCAGGTCATTGTGAGTTCATAGACACCCAAAATGTCTAGGTTGTTTTTTATCTTAGTGGTGAAAAAATTCCAAAGTTTGCTAAGAAAAAAAAAAAAAAGTGCAATTTTCCGAGACCAGTAGCGTCTCCATTTTTTGTAATCTCGGGTTGGGTGCGGGCTTATTTTTTGCATGCCGGGCTGACGTTTTTAATGATACCACTTTTGTGCAGATACGTTCTTTTGATCTACGTTATTGCATTTTAATGCAATGTCGCAGCAACAAAAAAAAAAACAAGATTCTGGCGTTTTGATTTGTTTTCTCACTACGCCATTTAGCGATCAGGTTAATCCTTTTTTTTTTTTTTTTTTATTGATAGATCAGCGATTCTGAACGCGGCGATACCAAATGTGTAGGTTTGATTTTTTTTTTATTGTTTTATTTTGATTGGGGCAAAAAGGGGGGGGGGGGGGTGATTTAAACTTATGTTTTTTTTTAAATACTTTTTTTTGTTTTTTTACTTTTAGCATGCTTCAATAGCCTACAGAGGAGGCTAGAATCTCCCATACTTGATCAGCTCTGCTACATATAGGCGATGCTCATTTCCGGCTGCGTGCCAGAAGTACTAGTTAAGTGCCCGCTGTCAGCGTTTGACAGCGGGATTTAACTAGTTATTAGGAACGGGTGGATCGCGATTCCGCTCGCGCCTATTGTGGGCACATGTCAGCTGTTTTAACAGCTGACATGTCGCGGCTTTGAGGTGGGCTCACCACTGGAGCCCACCTCAAACCACTGATCCCGTCAGCGGTCAGTAAGGGGTTAAACAACATTTTTGTGTTACATGTATTAAAGAAAAAAAAGGCAGTCTTGCAAATGATGCCACTGTTTTTTTCCACCTTACTCCCCACTCATGCTTCCCTGTCCTTTCAGAAAGGGTCTATATGTTTTCACAGGCAGGATTACAATGACAGATAACACCACTATACACGACTTATACACAGGATCCACCAATCACAACACATGATATAATATTTGATCCAGCAAAAGCAAACATATGGTTGGGGGGGGGGGGGGGTCTGACCATTGTGGTCATGTACATTTGTCGTTTCCTGAAACAGGAAGTTAAGAGTCTAGAAAAAGCCAGATGCCAATGTGAAAGCTGAAACATCTCTATTTGTAATACAGATTGTGTTATGTAAAAATCAAAGACAAGATATATTTAACATAAAATGCTGATTTAAACCAATAGGTAATTTTTTGATGATCACTTCCCTGAAGAAAAAAAAAAAAAAAAAAAAAACCTGACCACATAGATGATCAAAAACGTTGGTTTCTGTACTGGAGATGTGTTAGTAATGAAAGTACTGGAGATTTGTTAGTAATAAAAAAAAAAAAAAAAAAAAAGTAGCATCTGTTTGGCTACTTTCACACATCAGATTTTTCCAACAGGCAGGATCTGGAGTCACTCCGGATCTGGAGTAAATTGTGGAAAACTGATGAAACGGATCCGTTTTTCCGTCGAATCCCTCTAGCCTCACTGGCATTGTTTATCTCTGTTTACTGGGGGCTGGCCAACTGGATCTGAGCATGCTCAGACTTGAAAAACTGGATCCGGTGGCCGGATCCGTCTTTTTCCGGATTCGGCACATTCCGGCGCCTATAGACTTGCATTGTATCAAAAAGCCAGAAGCTCCGGATTCGGCGCTGTCCGGTTTTTCGCCGCAGACAAAAAAAACGTTATTTGAGACTTTTTTTCCAGACGCCGGAATCAAGATTTTAGCTGGATCCGGTGAAAACCAGAAGAAACGGAAGGCCATGAGGCGCGATCCGCCGCCAATACAATTCAATAAGAAAAAAACCTGTTCCGGCGGCAGATTTCGCCGGTCCCGATTTTCTAAAAATAGCTGGATCCTGCCTGTTGGAAAAAACCTGATGTGTGAAAGTAGCCTAAACCAGAACGACTGGATGTATTCCAACTTACCTGAAAGCAGACGGTGTTGAGGGCGTCTTTTCTGAAGATGCATCCATGGCTTGTAGATCTTCCAGTGTAAGCCTAGCAAGCTGCACCCCTGCCAAGCGGAGCAGCGGAGAGTGATGACTTGTGTTCCACAAAATATACCTCAGCTGGTAGAAGAGAAAGCAGCCTTCCCAGGACAGTTTCACAAAGGGGTAAGCAGCAAGAAATGCCTTATAGAACCTTTTACTAAAAGATGTTGGGTTCTGTATTGAATAATCCTCTTCCTCTCGCAGTCTGTTAATAAATTTCTCCAGTTTCACCCGTAGATATGGTACGAGTACCAGTAGCACAAGGGACCTCCAGTACTCTTTCCGCTGCAGAGTGCGATGTCCACCACTGTCTCCCGCGACCACTCTTTTCAGTCCGTAGAAGTTCTCAGAGAAAGAGGCATTGGCCCATGATAAGTAATGCTGCTGGAGAAGCAGGTCCAGCAGGGTATAGAGCTCGTCAAACCATCTCCACAATGGCCCAAAGCGTGCAGGGTTCGATTCTGCAAGGACCTGTGAATTAAGCCTACAATTAGTAGTACATAATGTATTTATGGTCCACCCCTGATTCCTTACTTAAGCTTTATTCACACATACAAGTCATATTGTGTCGTAGATGCATTATTTTTTTACAAATGACAAACAATATTGAGGGTTTCCTGCAGAAAAGTAGATGCCAAGAAGATGGAAAGTTCATCTTTTGGACACCTTTCGCCTTTTTCCCCCCTGTATGCAGGTGTAACCCACAGAATGCATAGCATTTTCCTAATGTGAGCCATAATGTGAGCCATAATGGAAGTAGGTCTTAGATTAACACATTGTGGGCATACCTTTTATTAGGTGGCATAGAAGGGCACTGTCCAAAACAAGTACTAAAACAATTCCAGCAGACTGCTCAATAATATTGGTCATGCATACGGTACCAGAGGTATATAGCTGTACATTACCAGACCAGTGCTGCTACTCCACACTATATATTGTTTCCCCTGTCCCTTGCCATTCTCCTGGCTTTCCCTGTTTAGCTGCAGTGGTCACATTTCATCTAAGCAAGAAAAATAGAATAGTTGAGACTATTGAAGTCAGTCAATCAGCAGCCAGCCGATGTCACTTACCAGAAGTGGAGTCAAGGAGGCAGGCGGCGGACAATGCATGGAGCAACGCCCATCTATTACATGTATTTTATTTTCCTACCACCATTGGTTAATTGGTAAATTAATAAAATGTAGTGAACAATCCTTTTAAATTGCCCTACTGAATGCTTATTTCATGTGTGTGGACTCAGGAAAACTGGGCGATTTGACAGCTATGCAGACTGATCAAGATCTACAACCGGATTAGCGTTGAGCCCTTACCTTGATGATGTGATGAAGTGCAGGCCTCACCGCTGCCATCAAGCTCTCCTGAGCCACAACTTCAAATATAGAGGGTCGGTTATCATCGGGGGTGGCTGTAGTGATGTGAGCTCCACGTTCCGCCATTTTTAAAATTGTATTTTGTCCTCAAAATTTTTCTTTAAATTCAAAAAGCGTTTACTCTATGATATTTTTTATAGGAAAATCCTGCAAACAAATTGAATAATTAATTTCCCCCTTATGTTAGTTAACATACATGCTTTATTAATTAAGGAAATACGTTGGGGAGCAGATATGAATGTGTAATGCGCTGAAACTAGTATATTTAATATTAGGATAATATTAAGCCATTGTCTGGGAGATTTAAGGTGTTATCCAGGCATACTCTTCCACCCCATCTAACATTAGGCGTTGAGAGATTCAAAGGATTCAAATGTCAAAGCAATTGTGACAAGCCCAGAAAATATTGTGCGCAAGTCCTTTAATTAAAATATAACCTGTGTACGTCACTTGCCGGGCATTTTATGGCATCCACAACTCTACTGCCTTACCACATCTGACATCAGATTAGGTGGGAGAACCTAGTTGGACATCCCCATAGAGTAGTGTGTGCCATATATTGCAATGGATGCATGATTCTGAAAAAAATTGCACCTAGGGTTAATCACTAGTTTTCTAAACAGAAAGGTTTTGAAAAACATCAAAATTGTTTCTACATTAAAAAATTTTTTTTTTCCAGAAAATAGAGAATGCAATAAAATCATAAACTCAGGAGGTTCACCCTACTGTAGCCCTCTGCTACAAGGGTCCAGCAGTAACGATTTTCCGACTACCCTTACGTGACAGTCTCAGCCAATAACTAGTCTCCAAAATAACGGTAGTACCTTCGACCTGTGACTAGCCAAGAGTATATCGAATATCATCACTACAAGAATTAAAAATGGCAGGAACCAACAAAATCGGGATGGTGGAACAGCAAGTACAGTCATTTACCAGCCTATTATAAAGCGTACCTGTCATGTGGTCGGTCAACGCAGAGTTGGGTTTATTATTACCTAAACTTTTCAAGATAACATCTGCACAATGCAGAGGAGAACTTGTAATATATTTTATAAAGCCACCATTCCATGATATTGGGCAGTTTAACATCTTCTCTGATTGTCTTCTGGCCATTTTTCTAAAATTTTGGACAAACCTTTTGAAGGTATGAGTTTCAGTATTAATGCGTCCCTAGGAAAGCCATGTATATGTAAATCGGTCATGATCTCAGGAACATACCCCTTTTCTTTTAAATACTCTGATCTGAATCAGAACCCCACCAGTCACAAAGCAACAAGTAGGCATATGTGAAAGGCCATACAAGTCCCACTATTAACGCCTTCCCGATGTGGAACGTATTAGTAGGACACATGTTAAAAGCAGTATAGGGAGCGGAAGTTAGAAGCCTAGCCCACAGCATACTCAGCAGAATCTGACTGCAATATACTCGGCATCTGCAAGGAATTGAAGCAAGCGAACGTAAGCTCCGATTGATGATGTTATCCTCTTAAGGGACAATGTCAATCTCTGATAGCGGCACTTAAAGTGTGAGATTCCAGGGGTACACTATAGCAGGCACCTATAGCCTCTCCCATCCCTTACCATGGCAGTCAGAGGCTTCAGAGAAGGCCGTGATTTTACCTATATATTGCAGTATATAGAACAAGAGCTCATATAATCATAGGTTTAAGTCCCCAAGGGGAACCCAAAAAAAAAAGCCCTGAAAATATTAGTCACACCTTTTTCATACTTTATAAGGTTGAAGGTAGACATAAGTCCATTGAGTTCAACCTATAGCCTAACATGTTGATCCAGAGGAAGGCAAAAAAAACAACCATGAAGCAGATGCTATATGCCTCCATATTAGGAGAAAAATTCCTTCCCGACTCCACATGTGGCCATCAGAATAGTTCTTTTAATCAACATCCCACTACATTCTGTTTTCAGGCCCCCTTGAACTTGTGTAGTGATCGTAAAATCAACTATTACAATTGCATGTGACAGAGTCCCATAGACTCATTTCTCTTACAGTAAAAAAATCAGCATGTGATTAGGATTAACCCTTTTTTCCTCTAGACGTCGAGGATGCCCCTCTTGTCATCATCTCTGGCTCTGTCCTGTCCCTTCATATATTTCTACATTGCAATAAGATTGGAAAAATAAAAAGCTTAGGGGCAAACTGAATAACCCCATGTTGGATAACATGTCTCGGTGCTGCGGTTCACACATTACCTTAATAACATTGATAGGTCCTCTTTGCACCCGCTCTAGTTAAACTATGTCCTTCTTATACACCGGAGCCCAACAGTATTTCCCTGATCATATAAAAAAAAATAAAAAAATTTTAAATGAAAGAATTGCCATTTTCTTTTTTATTTTGGTTGACGCACAACCCCGCCAGGAAAAAACAATTACACAATCAAAACATCAGCTCACCATGCAGAAAACAAACCTCCACTCAGCGCCATCAATGGAAAAATAGAAACGCTATGGCTTCAGAAACACAGGGACACAGACAACAGATGGCGTCCTGAAGAATAATGTCACCCAGTCATTTATGGCGCAAGGAACACCGTAAAAAGCAAAGACGGAAAGTTGCTAGGTCACGAAGGTGTTAAACAAGCGGAGTGTTTGGAAGCCACAGTGATATATGGGAGTGTATGACTATTTGGGAACACGGGCCATTTCTCCACTAAGTGACGGTGTAACGTAAGAACTGGATACCCCAATCCTCCGGTCCTGGAAGGACGTCTGTAAATGGGGGTGATCACAGTCTCACAGCCACCATTACTTACCTACAAAATGGTTCATTAATTCCAAGTTACACATCACTCAGAACAATCTGCACCCACCATGACAGTGACCACATCCTAACCACTGCCAGTAACACAGATGACAGCCCATTATTGCCCCCATAGTGGTGCTTCTCACAGAAGGGGCACATACTTACAGAAGGCAGGCTGCCAGCTCATTGCATGACTCCTGATGCAGCTGGAGGGCACACTGAGCATGCTAGGGTTAAAGGTGAGCGCACACGTGTAGCAGGTAATGAGCCATGCCGCAGCTGCTGCAGCACTGCTACTTTACAGCAGGGTGATACTTTGCACTTATCTCCGCCTTATGGAGGAAGAGCAGCAAAACAAACTGCGCCTCGCTTACAACATCGCTTTAGCAGGCGTCCTCCGCTTGGCACAGGCATTGACAGTCGCAGAAAGTTGACTTCCTGTGTTTGAACCGCAGACTCGGCTCTCTCGTGGAACGCAGGGAAGAACGGGTGACGTGTTTCCGCTGTTTGAAACGCAGGTGGGTGCTCTGCTGGAGAAGCTCTTGGTTTCCGGAGCCGCTGTCTGGCAGCTTGGTCTCTGCTTTCTGGGCTTGTCTCTTTCCGGCTGCCAGTTACACCCAGCTGCTGAGCCCTTGTGTTACCAGTAGGTGAGTACGACCAGGGTGAAGCTGGGGACAGTGAACCCGGCATAACGGGAGGGTGCAGGGAGCCGCCTGTATGAAGCAGCCAAGCTCTGATGTCATATGCCGTTGATGCCCCGTCTTATGTCTGTCTGGGGTGATGCTTTATACTCCAGACACCGTGTATAAATGAGGAAGGATGCAGTGGGAAGAATACAGAGGAAGACTGTCTGGTCCAATGTCATTAGTATGTCAGCAAGGCTGTCACTGTCTATAGGAGGCGCTATACATCACTGCATATACTCTGCAGGGTCATATATTAGTGTCTACTCCCACTGTGTCTATAGGAGGCGCTATACATCACTGCATATACTCTGCAGGGTCATATATTAGTGTCTACTCCCACTGTGTCTATAGGAGGCGCTATACGTCACTGCATACACTGCGGGGTCATATATTAGTGTCTACTCCCACTGTGTCTATAGGAGGCGCTATACGTCACAGCATACACTGTGCGGGGTCATATATTAGTGTCTACTCCCACTGTGTCTATAGGAGGCGCTATACGTCACTGCATATACTGTGCGGGGTCATATATTAGTGTCTACTCCCACTGTGTCTATAGGAGGCGCTATATGTCACAGCATACACTGTGCGGGGTCATATATTAGTGTCTACTCCCACTGTGTCTATAGGAGGCGCTATACGTCACTGCATATACTGTGCGAGGTCATATATTAGTGTCTACTCCCACTGTGTCTATAGGAGGCGCTATACGTCACTGCATATACTGTGCGGGGTCATATATTAGTGTCTACTCCCACTGTGTCTATAGGAGGCGCTATACGTCACTGCATATACTCTGCAGGGTCATATATTAGTGTCTACTCCCACTGTGTCTATAGGAGGCGCTATACGTCACTGCATATACTGTGCGGGGTCATATATTAGTGTCTACTCCCACTGTGTCTATAGGAGGCGCTATACGTCACTGCATATACTCTGCAGGGTCATATATTAGTGTCTACTCCCACTGTGTCTATAGGAGGCGCTATACGTCACTGCATATACTGTGCGAGGTCATATATTAGTGTCTACTCCCACTGTGTCTATAGGAGGCGCTATACGTCACTGCATATACTGTGCGGGGTCATATATTAGTGTCTACTCCCACTGTGTCTATAGGAGGCGCTATACGTCACTGCATATACTGTGCGGGGTCATATATTAGTGTCTACTCCCACTGTGTCTATAGGAGGCGCTATACGTCACTGCATATACTGTGCGAGGTCATATATTAGTGTCTACTCCCACTGTGTCTATAGGAGGCGCTATATGTCACAGCATACACTGTGCGGGGTCATATATTAGTGTCTACTCCCACTGTGTCTATAGGAGGCGCTATACGTCACTGCATATACTGTGCGAGGTCATATATTAGTGTCTACTCCCACTGTGTCTATAGGAGGCGCTATACGTCACTGCATATACTGTGCGGGGTCATATATTAGTGTCTACTCCCACTGTGTCTATAGGAGGCGCTATACGTCACTGCATATACTCTGCAGGGTCATATATTAGTGTCTACTCCCACTGTGTCTATAGGAGGCGCTATACGTCACTGCATATACTGTGCGAGGTCATATATTAGTGTCTACTCCCACTGTGTCTATAGGAGGCGCTATACGTCACTGCATATACTGTGCGGGGTCATATATTAGTGTCTACTCCCACTGTGTCTATAGGAGGCGCTATACGTCACTGCATATACTGTGCGGGGTCATATATTAGTGTCTACTCCCACTGTGTCTATAGGAGGCGCTATACGTCACTGCATATACTGTGCGAGGTCATATATTAGTGTCTACTCCCACTGTGTCTATAGGAGGCGCTATACGTCACAGCATACACTGTGCGAGGTCATATATTAGTGTCTACTCCCACTGTGTCTATAGGAGGCGCTATACGTCACTGCATATACTGTGCGGGGTCATATATTAGTGTCTACTCCCACTGTGTCTATAGGAGGCGCTATACGTCACTGCATATACTGTGCGGGGTCATATATTAGTGTCTGCTCCCACTGTGTCTATAGGAGGCGCTATACGTCACTGCATATACTGTGCGGGGTCATATATTAGTGTCTACTCCCACTGTGTCTATAGGAGGCGCTATACGTCACTGCATATGCTGTGCGGGGTCATATATTAGTGTCTGCTCCCACTGTGTCTATAGGAGGCGCTATACGTCACTGCATATACTGTGTGGGGTCATATATTAGTGTCTACTCCCACTGTGTCTATAGGAGGCGCTATACGTCACTGCATATGCTGTGCGGGGTCATATATTAGTGTCTACTCCCACTGTGTCTATAGGAGGCGCTATACGTCACTGCATATACTGTGTGGGGTCATATATTAGTGTCTACTCCCACTGTGTCTATAGGAGGCGCTATACGTCACTGCATATACTGTGCGGGGTCATATATTAGTGTCTGCTCCCACTGTGTCTATAGGAGGCGCTATACGTCACTGCATATACTGTGCGGGGTCATATATTAGTGTCTACTCCCACTGTGTCTATAGGAGGCGCTATACGTCACTGCATATACTGTGCGGGGTCATATATTAGTGTCTGCTCCCACTGTGTCTATAGGAGGCGCTATACGTCACTGCATATACTGTGTGGGGTCATATATTAGTGTCTACTCCCACTGTGTCTATAGGAGGCGCTATACGTCACTGCATATGCTGTGCGGGGTCATATATTAGTGTCTACTCCCACTGTGTCTATAGGAGGCGCTATACGTCACTGCATATACTGTGCGGGGTCATATATTAGTGTCTGCTCCCACTGTGTCTATAGGAGGCGCTATACGTCACTGCATATACTGTGCGGGGTCATATATTAGTGTCTGCTCCCACTGTGTCTATAGGAGGCGCTATACGTCACTGCATATACTGTGCGGGGTCATATATTAGTGTCTGCTCCCACTGTGTCTATAGGAGGCGCTATACGTCACTGCATATACTGTGCGGGGTCATATATTAGTGTCTACTCCCACTGTGTCTATAGGAGGCGCTATACGTCACTGCATATACTGTGCGGGGTCATATATTAGTGTCTGCTCCCACTGTGTCTATAGGAGGCGCTATACGTCACTGCATATACTGTGTGGGGTCATATATTAGTGTCTACTCCCACTGTGTCTATAGGAGGCGCTATACGTCACTGCATATGCTGTGCGGGTCATATATTAGTGTCTACTCCCACTGTGTCTATAGGAGGCGCTATACATCACGGCATACACTGCGAGGGGTCATATATTAGTGTCTACTCCCACTGTGTTTTTAGGAGGCGCTATACATCACTGTATACACTGCGCGGGGTCATATATTAGTCTCTACTTCTGCTGTGTCTATAGGAAGCACTATACGTCACAGCATATACCACGGGGGATCATATATTAGTCTCTACTCCCACTGTGTCTATAGGAGGCGCTATACGTCACTGCATATACTGTGCGGGGTCATATATTAGTGTCTACTCCCACTGTGTCTATAGGAGGCGCTATACGTCACTGCATACACTGTGCGGGGTCATATATTAGTGTCTACTCCCACTGTGTCTATAGGAGGCGCTATACGTCACAGCATATACCACGGGGGATCATATATTAGTCTCTACTCCCACTGTGTTTATAGGAGGCGCTATACATCACAGCATGCACTGCGCGGGTCATATATTAGTCTCTACTCCCACTGTGTCTATAGGAGGTGCTTTACGTCTTCAGCTACACTGCAGGGGACAATATATTCTCTACTTCCACGTCTCCCGTTTTAGTGGCATCATATATTAGGCATAATATTTTCTTTATAGCCATGTGGTAGAGCATGCCATCCTGACATCATTCTTTGTTCCTCTTTTGATTAGCTGGCCTGACATGATGTCATTTGTAACACGCCAGGATGTCTAATCAAAAGAAGAGTCACGGATTCTGTCAGTTGAGAGCTGGTTCTCAGGTCTCACATCTAGCGGCCACAGATTACTGACAAGCCCGATTTGTACCAGGTCCTGTGAATTGATTCCCACCGACTGCAATCCTATCCTGTATGTAAATGTTTTCTCTAATAACCCCCCCCCCCACAACAGCACACTGGAGGATGTTACCCCTTTCCGAAAAGGGACAGGAAAACCAAGTGGTCAAATGGCCCCTCCAACGTCCTCCCATCAGTGTTTTTTCCTGTACCGATCAGGGAAGAAGGGGTCATTCGACAGTGAGCAGACACCTGGGGAAAAATATGCATAGCAGGGGACCGACAGGCTTACCTCTCCTACCCAGACGCTGCTACCGTCTCCGTGAAGGACTCGGGACTCTCCTCCAGTTTGCACCTTCAGGCAAGGTCTTAGGGTTTTTTCGGGATGAAGGCCTCTCTGAGCTCTCCAACCCCTCCCCCCCTGCACTGGAGCACACGCAAATAGGTCTTAATGCAGGAGGCTGGAAGTGATCTCAGACGCCGGTCTCGGCATGAAAATATGGTTCTCAAGGTCCTTGCATTCCCCGCTGGAACACATCGAAAATGACCGCTATGAGGATTAAGGATTCCTCACAGCTAAAGAAAATCCTGCTAGACCTCGGTGGCTTTACTAAATACCAACGCTGTCCCTACCTGTGTGGCTCTCTCTATGTACCGTTGGCTTGGAGAGCTGGAAGAGCACCTGTCTACAGGTACGCCTAGGGAGGACATTCTGGCTTTTCTACCTCTCCTTCATAAGGGAGCAGGGTTCTTGGCAGACTCCTCAGCAGAATCGTTAAGAGTGACAGCAAGGTCATCAGGCTTGTCAAACTCTGTAAGACGGCACTCTGGTTGAGATCCTGGAGTGGGGACATATTTTCGAAGATGAAGTTATGCTTTATCCCCTTTTAAAGTGAAATATGTGTTTGGTCCTGCCCTTTATGACCTATTGCAGAAGGCTTCTGACAAAAAGACCCTGCCTGAGCCTGGAAGTTCTAGGAAAAGACCCCTTCCTCCCCCTCAGGAGCACACTCCTCAGTACAGAGAGATAGGCAAGTTGGGTCAGTGGATCTTTTTCTTCCTCTCGCCCAGCGGCAAAAATAAACCATGACGCCAGCATAGGTGGTCACATCTCAGGATTACTTCCCTAGTGGTACGAGATCAGCTCAGAGAAAAAACAACGCAACTCTCCTCTCCAGAGCTACAATCCACCTTGGTAGCAGGAGTAAAAAGCCTGTTATTCTAAAAGGAACTCCCATCTAGTTCCAGAAGGGGAAAAAAACAGGACATTATTCCAATCTATTCATAATAAGGAAACCAAACGGAACATATTGTCTCATATTCAACTTGAAACCCCTGAGCCAGTACATAGTATACAGGAAGTTCAAGATGGAATCCATCAGGTCAACAGTCCCTCTGATAGGTCAAGATTTCGTCATAGCGACATTCAATCTACAGGATGCATACCATCACATCCATATTCATCTAACTTATTGAAAGTTCCTAAGGTTCGCGGTCATCCAGGGAGAACATACAATTCACTGTCAGTTCAATGTTCTCCCGTTCGTGATATCATCTGCACCACGGATCTACTCGAAGATCATATCCAAAGTCCTGACATACATCAGAGATATATGCATAATTCCATACCTCGACTTTCTGCAGATAACTCAGATCCTGGGTTGGTTTGTGAGCCACAAAATAATCAAACATGGTTCCCTCAACAACAAAAACATTTTTGGGGATATTGCTAGATTCTCACAAACAGAAGGCTTCCTTTTTGTCTCAACAAAAACAGATCCTGTTAAGATCAAGGATCAACATACTACAAAGTAAGGAGGTAGTGTTGATAAGGTGTGCCATGTCAGTCCTCAATCATGACATCCTGCATCCAGATGGTGACGTGGGCCCAGGCACATACCAGAATACTACAGACTCGTATTCTTGCAAATTAGGATGGATCTCCAGAGTCCTTAAACGGAAAGATCCCGTTACCACCCTGGGTAAGAGCCTTGTTACCCTGATGGCTTAGGCCAAAGAACCTAGACAAAGGTGTCCCCTGGACACAGAACCCCATGGTCACCATAAAAGGAGACGCAAGCAGAAAGAGATAGGGAACTATGGTTTTCTTGAACATATTCCAAGTAGTCTGGCCAGACAAAGTCAGCCAACAATCCTCAAACTTCAGGGATCTAACGGTGGTAGAGGAGGTGCTCAGAGCTGCAATATCGTTATTTCAGAATACCCATGTGATGATCTACCAGATCATGACAACAGTAGCCCTCCTCCATCACCAAGCGAGGACAAGACATGAGGACCTGAAATCTATTTCATCAAGAATATTCTCCTGGGCTGAAGAACATCTCCTCTTTTTGTCCGCTCTTCGCATAAAGAGGTCAATCAACATACAGACTGACTTCCTCTGCAGAGCAAGGATTCATCCAGTGGAATGAGGTTTAGACCAGGGCTGTGGAGTTGGAGTCAGAGTTGGTATAAAATGGACAGACTCCTAAAATATAAATTGGGTATAGTAATTCAATATAGAATGTGCTGAATATTTTTTCACAGGAATTTGGGAAAGTTATGAAATGTCCTATAAATGACTGTCTATTCCTGATCTAAGGCTACATTCACACACAGTGTTTTTCCTGCGTTTTTTGAAGATACGTCTTTCAGCTGCAAAAGCAGATCAGCTTTTTAAAAAAACGCATCCCCTGAAAGATTTTTGAGCTCATAGATAATGTTTTCAATAGAGCAGATATCTAATCTGCTTTTGCTATCTATCCATTTATCTATATCTGTCTATCCATATCTTATCTGTACCAAAAAGATTGAAAGCCGGGTAGCACACAGACTAATATATATAAATTTTTTTTTTTTTTTTTTTTTTTTGTAGCACCAGTCAGGTACACCTCATAGCTGCCCAAAAGGACGCCCAGGACAGGCATTGCTCGTCCTTAGTAACACATCAATTGATAGTAGGAATAAATAGACTGCATTCATCACCACGTCTTCTTATGGTGCAGGCTTTATTCTCAAGTGTAGGGGTGTGCAGTATGAGGTTCTGCAGCAGTTGAGGTGTGCAGCCTGAGGTTCTGCCCCTCTCGGGTTTGATCCTGGCTACGCCCATGGTGTGAATGTAGCCTGAGGATCTAGGGTTTGTCTTAGCTGAGATAAGTCATAGTGTGTGTGTATATATATATATATATATATATATATATATATATATATATGTACAGTACAGACCAAAAGTTTGGAAACACCTTCTCACTCAAAGAGTTTTCTTTATTTTCATGACTATGAAAATTGTAGATTCACTCTGAAGGCATCAAAACTATGAATTAACACATGTGGAATTATATAATTAACAAAAAAGTGTGAAACAACTGAAAATGTCTTATATTCTAGGTTCTTCAATGTAGCCACCTTTTGCTTTGATTACTGCTTTGCACACTCTTGGCATTCTCTTGCTGAGCGAATGAGGTGTGTCCAAACTTTTGGTCTCTACTGTATATATGTAATCGATATTACATAGTGTATTACATATTTACAATTTATTACAGTTTTTGTTCTAAAGTTGTATTCCAATAAATATATATTATGTTCTATCTAAATATCTTGATTATTGTATCCTAAAAATGATTAAATGTCTGTTCACATTGTACTACAATAAATTTTTCACTTAAATATAAGCAATATATGTGGGAGTCGGTGTAAGGGAAATTGAGGAGTCGCAGGTTTGGCTTACCGACTCCACAGCCCTGGTTTAGACCCCAAGGTCTTTCAGATATTCAAATAGAAATAGAAAGAAATAGCCAGCTCACCAGAGATCAAGCGCAGAAACTCGGAGCTCCGTGCAGACCAACGTCATAGACCATAGAAGGAAAGTTCTGCTCCAGCTGCTATTAAAATCTTCTTTAATGAAAAACCATTAAAACATACAATGGTGAAGACTCTCCATGTAACCACACCACAACAGAGATGACAGGCTACGCGTTTCGACCAGACGGTCTTTGTCAAAGCCATGTTTGAAATTTGCCTTAGATTAGACATATATATGTAGCTTAACGAATAAAACATCATATAAAAATCACATGATCACATGAGCCAATCCAATTGGACACATGTAATTGAATACAAAGTCGACATAGAAGAAGAAAAAAAAAAAAAACCCAAAGTTTTTTTCTCTTTTGGGAAAAAAAAAAAAAAGGGGAAATTCAACAATAATGCAACAATAGATCATGTCTCTTATTGAGACCGTTTGGATGTCTAGTATTTAAATGTTATATCCAAAATGCTTCCCGAGTAAGGAGACATCGCCTGATGTCTCCCCCACGGGATGACAGGTTTACTTTTTCTATTCCCTGAACTTTAAGGTGTGATGTATTGCGGGCATGGCAATCAATAAAATGTTTGGAAACTGCTGAGACATTCCGTATAAAATTATTTGTATTGCTAATATCATTTAAATGTTCCCTTATTCTTATTTTTAGCTGCCTCGAGGTGCAACCAACATAGGATAAATCACATTGTTCACAATTAATTTTATACACTATGTTGCTAGAATTGCAATTGATATAATTTTTTATTTTAAAACATGAAGTATGATCATTATTAGTGAATTCCTGAGAAATTTGGGCATATTTGCATATTTTACAAATGTTAGCACCACATTTGTAAAAGCCCTTCACCGTTAACCAGTTTTCTTTAGGCTTGTGATGTGTTAGTGAAAACATGCTGGGGGATAATATACTCCCTAAAGACGGTGCTTTTCTTGACACCACATTAATTCCTGATGATAACCTTTTAACCAATTCATTATCCTGGTGCAGAATGGGTAGAAACTTGTGAACAATATTTTTTATAGATGTGAATTGCGGGCTATACTGGAAACATACACTCACTGGCCACTTTATTAGGTACACCTGTCCAACTGTGTGTTAAGACTTAATTTCTAATCAGCCAATCACATGGCGGCAACTCAGTGCATTTAGGCATGTAGACATGGTCAAGACAATCTCCTGCAGTTCAAACCGAGCATCAGTATGGGGAAGAAAGGTGATTTGAGTGCCTTTGAACGTGGCATGATTGTTGGTGCCAGAAGGGCTGGTCTGAGAATTTCAGAAACTGCTGATCTACTGGGATTTTCACGCACAACCATCTCTAGGGTTTACAGAGAATGGTCCGAAAAAGAAAAAAAATCCAGTGAGCGGCAGTTCTGTGGCCGGAAATGCCATGTTGATGCCAGAGGTCAGAGGAGAATGGGCAGACTGGTTCGAGCTGATAGAAAGGCAACAGTGACTCAAATTGCCACCCGTTACAACCAAGGTAGGCAGAAGAGCATCTCTGAACGCACAGTGCGTCGAACTTTGAGGCAGATGGGCTACAGCAGCAGAAGACCACACTGGGTACCACTCCTCTCAGCTAAGAACAGGAAACTGAGGCTACAATTTGCACAAGCTCATCGAAATTGGACAGTAGAAGATTGGAAAAACGTTGCCTGGTCTGATGAGTCTCGATTTCTGCTGCGACATTCGGATGGTAGGGTCAGAATTTGGCGTAAACAACATGAAAGCATGGATCCATCCTGCCTTGTATCAACGGTTCAGGCTGGTGGTGGTGGTGTCATGGTGTGGGGAATTTTTTCTGGGCACTCTTTGGGCCCCTTGGTACCAATTGAGCATCGTTGCAACGCCACAGCCTACCTGAGTATTGTTGCTGACCATGTCCATCCCTTTATGACCACAATGTACCCAACATCTGATGGCTACTTTCAGCAGGATAATGCGCCATGTCATAAAGCTCGAATCATCTCAGATTGGTTTCTTGAACATGACAATGAGTTTACTGTACTCAAATGGCCTCCTCAGTCACCAGATCTCAATCCAATAGAGCATCTTTGGGATGTGGTGGAACGGGAGATTCGCATCAGGGATGTGCAGCCGACAAATCTGCGCCAACTGTGTGATGCCGTCATGTCAATATGGTCCAAAATCTCTGAGGAATGCTTCCAGCACCTTGTTGAATCTCTGCCACGAAGAATTGAGGCAGTTCTGAAGGCAAAAGGGGGTCCAACCCCTTACTAGCATGGTGTACCTAATAAAGTGGCCAGTGAGTGTATATAGGGTTTTTTTCCCATAGTTATTGCCTTTTTTTTCCCTTCTGTGCTTGATGCCAGCAAGTCATTTCGATCTTTGGTTTGCACTATTTTTTTGTGCTCTAGTTAGGGTCCATTTTGGATAATTGCGATTTGTCAATTTATTGGTAACATGTGCAAATTCCTCTTGCAAGGATTCTTCTGAGCTGCAATTACGTTTAACTCTGGTGTATTCACCAACAGGGACTGACCTGATTGTATGTTTTGAATGACTGCTCCTTGCATGTAGCACCGTGTTCCCACTGTATGGTTTATGGTGCGTTTTGGTATGAATGACCGCACCATCTGTGCCACTCAAACACAGATCCAGAAATGAAATATTGTTAGAACTGTAGTTATACGTGAATTTGATATTATAGTTATTAGAATTAATATATTTTATAAAATCTGGTATGGCAGAAATATCTCCACCCCAAATGATGAGGGTATGTCGACTTTGTATTCAATTACATGTGTCCAATTGGATTGGCTCATGTGATTTTTATATGATGTTTTATTCGTTAAGCTACATATATATGTCTAATCTAAGGCAAATTTCAAACATGGCTTTGACAAAGACCGTCTGGTCGAAACGCGTAGCCTGTCATCTCTGTTGTGGTGTGGTTACATGGAGAGTCTTCACCATTGTATGTTTTAATGGTTTTTCATTAAAGAAGATTTTAATAGCAGCTGGAGCAGAACTTTCCTTCTATTATCTTTCAGATATTAACTACAAGGTGGGGTCTTCTGGAAGTAGGGAAGTAGACCTCTTCACAAGTGGTCAGAACACGAAGGTCGCACAGTTTCCAAAGTGATTCTAGTGGCACCATTCTGGACCTAAAGAAGCTGGTTCAGTACTCTAACCAACTTAAGTATAGACTGTTATGTAATGCTTTCCCAATCAGATACCTCCTTCCCCAGGGATCAATCCATCATCCAAATCCCAAGAAGCTACACCTGACTTATGGATTCTCAATCTTGAAAGCCAGGGTTCTTTCAGATGGTTATTAGAACGCTGCAGAGAAGTAGGAAACCAGTAACTAACGCCATAAATCAGAAGACATGGAAGACATTCATCGGAGTGCACCTGAGCAGCCAGACTTGTGTCAACCAAATACCACACGGATCCTGGATTTTCTACAAGAAGGTCTAGAGAAACGTTTCAAACTTAATACCCTCAAGGTCCAGGCGGCAGCTCTAAGGTCTTATTTCAACCAGACCCTAGCCCACCACTGCTGGGTAAAGAGATTTTATAACAGCATCTTGCCTACGTCCCAGAGTTATGAATCTGCTCCCTTCCTGGGACCTCAATATTGTCCTTAAAGGACTCACACTGCCATCCTTTGAGCCGTTATCTATAGATTTGGACAGACTTTCCTGGAAAGTGGCTTTTCTTGTAGCCATGTCTATAACCAGGAGAGTGGGCGAATTATAGGCTCTCTCAATTAACAAGCCCTACATGAGTCCTGGGGGACTGACTAATTCTTCGACTAGACCCATCGTTCCTACCTAAGAAGGTTTCAGAGTTCCACAGGTCTCGGGACATAATCCTTCCCTTCTTCTATCAAAATCCGACGAATGAAAAAGAAAAGGAGTTCCACACTTTGGACGTACGGAAAACAGTTCTTCACTATCTCCAGGAAATGGAGAAGTGCAGGAAGGACCAGTATCTGTTTATCCATCTTCGGGGTCCGAATAAGCAGAAGAAAACCTCCAGATCCACAATTGCCAACTTGATCAAGAGAGCAGTCACTGAGGCATACCAAATCCAGAGCCTTTTGCCTTCGGAGAAGTTAATGGCTCACTCTACCAGAGCGGTATCGGTTCCCTGGGCTGAGAAAGACAGATCGTCCATTGATCAGATATGCAGAGCTGCTACCTGGTCTTCAGTCCATACATTCTCCAGACATAACAGACTAAACTTTATGTCTGTTAAAGACTTTGGGAGAAAAATCCTTCAGGCTATTAACCCTCCCTACATTACTCTTGGGTATTTCTTCTGTGTGCTGTTGTGAGGGGTTATTGGAGAAAATAGAAATAGAGCAGAGAGAGAGGTTTCAAACCTAGTACCCTACTTTGGTCCATTCCAGGCAGATCTCTCTCATTGGTCCACTTACTCGTAGACATAGTTAAACACTATTGCCGTTGGTGTGCTGTTTTTTCCACCATTTTTTTTTTTTTTTTTTTTTTTTTGCATTGACATTAATTGTCAAAGCGGACACTCAGAATGCAAAGTAGAGGAAAGCATCCATATACCATATCGTGTCACACATTGTCTGACTGCAGTATGAAGCACAGAGAGCACCTGTGCTGCTGTCCACGTACAAAGAGCTATATACAGAGCAGTACAGACGTTTTGATGCCTTTTGAGTGGTCTCCATAGACTACTTCCTGCATAGACACAAACATTTTACATTTCTGTTCACACTTTGCATTTTGATGAAGTTTCAGCAGTGATAAATGCTTGCCCTCCACAGTCTTTTGCTGAGTTCCAGCTCCCATTTTACTCTTTCTGGCAGAGCACTGATACACGCCATTAAAACTCCAGCTATCTTGTGGTGTCACCTACTAGACACAGCCTCTATTGTGCTGCTATTGAAATGGGAAACTTGGTCATTAGCCGTGGTTTTCCTGCTTTGCATGCTGGCCCCATTTCTTCAGGAACATGATTCAGATGTTTTGTACTCTTGTACTGCACCATGTATTGCCCAATAATTTCTAGAAAAAGAAATAGCTGGGCACAAGGCTTAATATCACGTTTTGTGTTTTTGGGACAAATTTTTTTAATGGCTTACTTGACTTTCGCGATCTACATGCACTAAGTGTCCTGTATATCTCTAGCATATAGTAGTACATCTTTTATGCCTTAATTTCTATAGCCCTAGAATCTGTCCTTTGTTATCCGAATAAGTAGTATAACGAGTGCCCGCATGGTGTCCTAGTGTAACCAGATGGCGCGAGCGCCCACATTCCAGAACAGTACTATCCATTGTACATATCTTTAGATGCATGCGCCTCTCCTCCCATCACAGAGCTACAATGGTAGCAAGCATGAATTCTGGCACCTTACTTTTAGGTAAATGGCAAAACATTAGGCCCCATTGGATTGATGGATGGGGGATGTAGTACAGCTCCCAGACCCTAAGCCTTGTTTGCTTGGAAGAAATTGGAAATCTCCAAGCCTGAACCTGGATGATAGACATCTCAGATTTGTGCATAAGAAATATTTTACATTTTTTCTAATTACTTGATCTTATATTGTAGGAGGTTTAGATGGCATATGTAATTGATGGGATGTAATCTGTCATATTAATTTATGTTCTAATATTCCTTGTCTGTTTTCTGTAGGTGCCTGAGGAGAACGTGCAAAATGACCGATTCAAAGTACTTTACCACAAACAAGAAAGGTGTGGTATTTTTTTCTCTGCTACCCACGTGGTCAAAATTGTTGGTACCCCTCGTTTAATGACAGAAAAACCCACAATGGACACAGAAATAACTTGATTCTGACTAAAGTAGTAATAAAAAATCTATGAATGAACAAATGAAAGTCAGCCATTGCTTTTCCACCATGCTTCCACAGAATTAAAAAAAAAAAAAAAAAATAGGCCTGGACAGAAATGATGGTACCCTTTACTTAATATTTTGTTGCACAACCTTTGGAGGCAATCGCTGCAATAAAATGATTCCTGTAACTCAATGAGACTTTTGCACCTCTCGACAGGTATTTTGGCCCACTCCTCAAGAGAAAACTTCTCCAGTTGGTCTCGTGTTTAAAGGTTGCCTTTTCCAGACGGCATGTTTCAGCTCTTTCCAAAGATGCTCAATAGGATTTAGGTCAGGGCTTATAGAAGGCCACTTCAGAATAGTCAAATGTTTTCCTCTTAGCCATTCTTGAGTGTTTTTAGCTGTGTCTTTTGGGTCATTATCCTGTTGTAAGACCCATGACCTGCAACTGAGACCAAGATTTCTGACACTGGACAGTACATTTCTCTCTAGAATCCCTTGATAGTCTTGAGATCTCATTGTACCCTGCACAGATTCTAGACACCCTGTGCCTGATGCAGCAAAGCAGCACCAGAACATAACAGAGCCTCCTCCATGTTTCACAGTAGGGGCAGCGTTCTTTTCTTGATATGCTTCATTTTTCCATCTGTGAATATAGAGCTGATGTTCCATTTTTGTCTCATCTGTCCATAGGACATTCTCCCAGAAGCTTCGTGGCTTGTCAACATGTAGTTTGGCAAATTCCACTCTGGCTTCTTCATGATTTTTTTTTTTTTTTTCTTCCAACAATGGTGTCGCCCTCCTTGGTTGTCTCCCATGAATTCCACTTTGGCTCATATAACGATGGATGGTGTGATCTGACACTGATGTTCCTTGAGGTTGAAGTTCACCTTTAATATGTTTAGAATTTTTCTGGGCTCTTTTGTTACCGTTTGTATTATCCGTCTCTTTGAATTGTCATCAATTTAACTCCTGTGGCCACGTCCAGGAAGGTTGGCTACAGTCCCATGGAGCTTAAATTTCTGAATAATATGTGCAACTGTAGTCACAGGAACATCAAGCTGCTTGGAGATGGTCTTATAACTTTTACCTGTAACAGATTTGTCTATAATTTTCTTTCTAACCTCCTGAGACACCTCTTCCTCCGCTTCCTCTGGTCCATGTTGAGTGTGATACCCACCATGTCGCCAAACATCACAGTGAGTATCTGTAGCCCTCTATACAGGCCCACTCACTGATTCTAAGATTGCAGACATCTGTGATGCTAATTAGTGGACACACCTTGATTTATCATGTCCCTTTTGTCACAGTATTTTTAGGGGTACCATCATTTCTGTCCAGGCCTATTTCATGAGTTATATTTGTTTAAACATTCTGTGGAAGCATGGTTGAAAAGCTATGTCTGATTTTTGTTTGTTTATTGTCATAGATTTTTTTGATTTCTTATTACTTTGGGCAAATTCAAGTTATTTCTGTTTCCATTGTGGGTTTTTCTGTCATTTAAACGAGGGGTACCAACAATTTTGAACACGTGTGTATCTTGCATTTTGGAATTAGTAGGCTGATGTATAAGCGGATTTAAATAAATTGAGTTGTAAACTTTATAGATTTTTGTTACAGCTTCCTAAACCTCTTTTATATTGGTGGTGGAAGTCGGCGTCCTGAGACCCCTGCTTATTGTTCAGAAGATGAAACCGTGTGTACACAGTGGTGTACAGACCCATAGATTTTCTGTTGTATTCGTGCAGCACTGTCTGCGCGCATATGCAGGATCTTGCCTGCTGACCGCTTTTTGCACTTTGTGTGGTTGATTGGAGAAGTCTCAGGACAAAAATACCCATCTGTCTAGAGAATATTTAATGGTCAGATACATACAAAAAATTTTTTAATGTTTACCCTTTAAATAGTCCGTAGCTATCGTTGGCATACAGTGGGGGAAATATTTGATCCCTTGCTGATTTTCTAAGTTTGTCCACTGACAAAGACATGAACAGTCTATAATTTTAGGGGTAGGTTAATTTTAACATTGAGAGAATATCAAAAGCAAAATCCAGAAAATCTTTGTATAAATCTATTTGCATTTTGCAGTGAGAAATAAGTATTTGATCCCCTACCAACTATTAAGAGTTTTGGCTCCTACAGACCAGTTAGATGCTCCTAATCAACTCGTTACCTGCATTGAAGACAGCGGTCTTACATAGTCACCTTTATAAAAGACTCCTGTCCACAGATGCAATTAATCAGTCAGACTCTAACCTCTACAACATGGGCAAGACCAAAGAGCTTTATAAGGATGTCCGGGACAAGATCATAGACTGGCACAAAGCTGCAATGGGCTACAAAACCATATGTAAGACGCTGGGTGAGAAGGAGACAACTGTTGATGCAATAGTAAGAAAATGGAAGAAATACAAAATGACTGTCAATCGACATTGACCTGGGGCACCATGCAAAATCTCACCTCGTGGGATATCCTTGATAATGAGGAAGGTGAGAGATCATCCTAAAACTACACTGGGGGAACTTGTTAATGATCTCAAGGCAGCTGGGACCAGAGTCACCAAGAAAACCATTGGTAACTTATTACGCTGTAAAGGTTTACAATCCTGCAGTGCCCGCAAGGTCCTCCTGCTCAAGAAGGCACGTGCAGACCCGTCTGAAGTTTGCCAATGAACACCTGGATAATTCTGTGAGTGATTGGGAGAAGGTGCTGTGGTCAGATGAGACAAAAATTGAGGACTTTGGCATTAACTCAACTCGCCGTGTTTGGAGTAAGAGAAATGCTGCCTATGACCCAAAGAACACCGTCCCCACTGTCAAGCATGGAAGTGGAAACATTATGTTTTGGGGGTGTTTCTCTGCTAAGGGCACAAGACTACGTCCCCGCATCAATGGGAGAATGGATGGAGCCGTGTACCGTAAAATCATGAGTGACAACCTCCTTCCCTCCTCCAGAACATTGAAAATGGGTTATGGCTGGGTTTTCCAGCAAGACCCAAAACATACAGCCCAGGCAATAAAGGAGTGGCACAAAAAGAAGCACTTTAAGGTCATGGAGTGGCCTAGTCAGTCTCCAGACCTTAGAAAACTTATGGTGGGAGTTGAAGCTACAAGTTGCCAAGCGACAGCCGCAAAATCTTAATGATTTAGAGATGATCTGCAAAGAGGAGTGGACCAAAATTCCTCCTGACGTGCGCAAACCTCATCATCAACTACAAAAGACGTCTGACTGCTGTGCTTGCCAACAAGGGTTTTAAAAGCCACCAAGTACTAAGTCTTGTTTGCCAGAGGGATCAAACACTTATTTCTCACTGCAAAATGCAAATAAATTTATATAATTTATACAATGTGATTTTCTGGATTTGATATTCTATTTCTCAATGCTAAAAATACCCTACCCTTAACCCCTTCAAGACCCTGCCCTTTTTCATTTCTGTTTTTGCTCACCTTCTTCCCAGAGCCCATAAATTCTTTTTTTCCATCAATATGGTCATGTGAGGGCTTATTTTACCGTGTCGTGTACTAAAAAATGGGAAAAAAATTCCAAGTGCGATGAAATTGCAAAAACAAGTGCAATCTCACACTTGTTTTTTTTTTTTTCAACATGTTCACTAAATGCTAAAACTGACCTGCCATTATGATTCTCCAGGTCATTTCGAGTTCATAGACACCAAACATGTCTAGGTTCTTTTTTATCTAAGTGGTGAAAAAAAAAAAAATGCCAAAGTTTGTGTGGAAAAAAAAAAAAACGCCTTTCTCCGATACCTGTAGCGTCTCTATTTTTCGTGATCTCGAGTTGGGTGAGGGCTTATTTTTTCCGCGCTGAGCTGATGTTTTTAATGATACCATTTTGGTGCCGATACAATCTTTTGATCGCCCGTTATTGCATTTTAATGCAATGTCGCTGTGACCAAAAAAAGAAATTCTGGCGTTTTGAATTTTTTTTCTCACTACGCCATTTAGCGATCAGATTAATCCTTTTTTTTTTTTTTTTTTTTTTTTTATTGATCGGGCGATTATGAATGCGGGGATACCAAAAATGTGCATGTTTTGATTTTATTTTGAATGGGGTGAAAGGGGGGTGATTTAAACTTTTGTTTGTTTTTTTTAATATTTTTACAAACATTTTTTTAACTTTTGGCATGCTTCAAAAGCCCCCATGGGAGACTAGAAGCTGCCATAGCCCGATCGCCTCTGCTACATAGAGGCGAATAGAGAGCAGATCGCCTATATGTGGCTGAATTACTGCATTGCTATGAGCGCCGACCACTAGCAATCCGGCATCAACAACCATAGAAGTCTCAAGGAGACCTCAGGTTGTCATGCCAACACCCCGGTGACCCCCCCCTCCCCCAGTCACGTGACGCGGGTCACCGGTGTGCGTATTTTCGGTCCAATGGCCGGAAGCGCGCATTAAGTCCTGCTGTCAGAGTTTGACAGCAGCATTTAACTAGATAATTGGATCGCGAATCTGCCCGTGGCTATTGCGGGCACATGTCAGCTGTTCAAAACAGCTGACATGTCCCGGTAAAGAACTCAGCGCTGGAGCCCACATCAAAGGAAGGGAAGCGACCTCTGCAGTACTAGTACGGCGGAGGTCATGAAGGGGTTAAAATTAGACTGTTCATGTCTTTGTCAGTGGGCAAACTTACAAAACCAGCAAGGGATCAAATAATAATTTCCCCCACTGTATATGATTTAAGTCTATAGTTTTACAGGTCAGCTGTATCGACATCTGCGCTTTCCAAAGAAATCCAAAATATGTTCTGGTGTAAATAATTCTTCCCTTCTCTTTCCGAAAGTGTTGAATCTTGTCCCATGTCTGTTGTATACTGTTCTGTATCTTTTGTATCCTGTATGTTGTGTGCATACTGAATAAAATGTGTCTGATTTTAGGAGAGATCTTCGAATTGAAAGCAGAATTAAATAATGAAAAGAAGGAGAAGCGCAAGGAAGCGGTGAAGAAAGTCATTGCCGCCATGACTGTTGGCAAAGATGTGAGGTAATGGAATGATTTTATCATATTTAAGGGTGAAAAATGTTCAATATTTTACTTGCTCCTACAGTTTGTCTATGCATTGGTAATTTTTGGCATTATATGAAAAAACTCCAGATGAAATACATAAAGCCTCTGCTGGCGTCCCATCCACTTCAAAAAAAGAAAGACATCTGAAGTGCAGTATTTCAACCTCAGGGCTACAGGCTATCAATTGTAGGCAATTGTTTTTTTAAGCTAAAAAGTTTGGAAGCCAAATAGGCTTAATTAAATTAAAATATTTAAATTCTATTTTTTTATGATAACCTTATGAATGCAGATATTACTACACATGCTCCATAGCCCCCGATGAAGCCAGTTGTCTGGTGAAACATGTTAGGGGAACTTTCGCTACTGCCTGACCTTTAAATTCATGGAGCCGCCTCCTGTTCTTCATTATCAATTGAGGATGCGCACTGCTGGTGTCACCTAAGAGCTGTAGTATGCTGCAACAGTTGATGGGAATTAGGCCAATAATATCCAGTCTATAACAGGAATAAATATTTTTCGGCTCTGTGTTGTGCTCATACAATTTATTAAAATACAGTGTAATTCCCTCTCTACTTTACCCTGACAAACTGCATTAACTTCTAAAATAGACTATCATGCTGAAATCTGGACCGTGTACATACCTTGGTTCATGAGAAACTGATGTTTTAAAGCAGGTGTTGAAAATATCCATCGTTCATGTCCATGCAAGCCTGCTCATGCCGTTCCGTGTTGTTGAGTGTGTTCAGCAAAACGTCTCGAGTCCAAACCATGAATTTATCTTCCTATGTGTTCCTGTAATATCCATGACTTGTTACTTGCCACCCGACCCTTTAAATGGCCCCAAATGAAAACTTCCGGCAATAATGATTTCTCGGCTCATGAACGATCCCTTTCAATTCCTGAATGACGGGCCCTTTCTTTGCTGCTCATTGACATGTAGAGTACGACATGCCTGTCTCCTGACAAAGCCTGTGCAAACATTTGCGTTGAGATGCCAGACGTTCCTGTTTCTCATCTTGAATTTTTTACAGGGCGTTGGAGATGGAGTCTGTGTCCATTTTGATGGTGTCAGTATAAAATGGGCCGACTCAGACTCCTAAAATATATAATAAATTGGGTACAGTAGATCACTGCAAGATGTGCTGTAAATGTTTTCATAATAATTTGGGGAAAGTTATGAAAAGTCCTAAAAATGTCAGTTCTGTTCCTGATCTAAGGATCTCTGCTTTTAGTTAAGATGAATCTGTGCTGCACTTTATGCACATGCTCAGTAGTGAGACAGGGCTGGGGAGTCGGAGGGTTGGTACACCAGTTCCACAGCCCTGATTCATCAGACATTTTTGGATGTCCTGCATCATACCTATCTAGTAATGTTCCTGTACGTTCCAGCTTAGTCTCCAATGACAGAATACACTATTTGGACAGCAGACCTCCAGAATTCTTTATAAACTCAGTCACCTCCTTAAGGACTCGGTCTTTCAATAAGTTTTCACAATGAAAACCTGCTCCTCCACACTATCTACTATATAATCGTCTAATTCTGTCTGTAACGGAAATCCCGCGTCGCTGATTGGTCGCGGGTGGCCACCCGCGACCAATCAGCGGCAGGCGTAGTCCGGCCACAAATTGGCGCAGCATTCGCGCGACGCACGCTACCATCTTCCGAGAGTGACGTCATCTCCGGTCCTTCGCGCTAAGCATTACTGGGACCGGAAGATGCCGGGAGCGTGGAGAGGAGATCGGGGGGCCCTCGGAAGGTGAGAATAACCTTCTTTTTTTAATTTTTTTTTTTTTAATTTTTATTATTTTTTACTTTCTATCTTTTACTATTGATGCTGCATAGGCAGCATCAATAGTAAAAAGTTGATCACAATTGTCAAACACTGTGCTTGACAAGTGTGACCAACCTGTCAATCACATTCCAAGCGATGCTTCAAATCGCTTGGAATGCACTTGAATTCCGCACGCGTTTTTCCCGCGGCGGGAGTTGCTGAAATGCTGCGGAAATTTCCGCAGTATTTCTGCAACGTGGGTACTTAGCCTCAGTGTGACACGCAGCAGCGACCAGGCCCCCGCTGTGAGATCGCTGATCGTGGTGGATCGTCCTGGACCATCTTTTGAACGTCGGTCTCCCGCTGGCCATATTCTAGAATACCTGATGCGTTAGAATCTGGCCACCATCTAGTAATATTAACACATGAAGGAATTTGGCAGGAGTAAAGTGCAGGCACCACACACAACCTACTGATGCTCAGAAAGGCGTACAGCAAGTCTGTCTCGTAGTGGGCGACAAGTCGGCGAGGCCACTTGGCACAAGGATGTTTCTAGTCTTTGAGGTTCATTCTCTCACTTCTCTTGAACCAAAGTAGGTACAGCTCAAACTTCAGTACAGTCGACCGTCTTTTAGATGTTACAGCAATTTTTCCGGGTAAAGTAATGAGTGTTTAATATTGTATAATTGGGATCTAGTGGGTTGCGGCTGTGACTATATAATCTAGCTGTGACCTTTTATACATCTAATGTATGAAAAACCTTTTAGCTATCCACATTTTATATTCTTATAATAAAAGTTAAATTTTTATTCACACTTACTTCTTTCCCTTCCCACTATTCTATAATATTGTACATGAAAATACCTCCTGGTATCAGTATAACTTTGTTAAAAGTATAGTAAATACAGTATATTACAAATCCAGTCCAGGGAACATTAACCCCTTACCGACTGATGACATATAGATGCACCATCGGTCGTGTTCCTGCCTCTGATGTGTGCTCCGACCAGGGCTGTGGAGTCGGTAAGCTAAGCCAAACCTGCGACTCCTCAATTTCCCTTACACCGACTCCACGACTCCGACTCCCACATATACTGCTTATATTTAAGTGAAAATTTTATTGTAGTACAATGTGCACATAAGACATTTAATCATTTTTATGATACAACAATCAAGATATTTAGAACATAATATATATTTATTGGAATACAACTTTAGAACACAAAAAAACTGTAATAAATTGTAAATATGTAATACACTATGTAATATTGATTACATATCTATATCTTGTGTGTGTGTGTGTGTGTGTATATGTATATATATATATATATATATATATATATATCACCCTATGTAATAAACTATGTAAGTGGCAAAAAGCAGTTTTCAACAAAAACATACTAAATAACATTTGTGCAGTCTATGAATTTGTTCTCAAATGGAATTGCCTCCATCAGATCCTCCTTCATAGATGACCTCAAATCTGACCTAATAATTTTAAGGCCAGAGAGCAACCTCTCTACACTAACTTGGGTTGGAGGCAAAGCCGTAACCACATGGGCAACATCTCTAACAATTTCTGGGTATAAAGGAATTGCCTCATGCACAGTCAGATTTGATGAATGGTTGAATTTTTCTATTTCTTTGAGAGCAAGTGAAATATTTTGCTGAAATATGGTCAATCTGCTTGCTATAGGAGACGGAGTGAAATCTTTTTCCTTGCGGCAACGCTTTGCCTGCTCCATGTCATCCAAATACTTGTCAAAGTCAAACTCCTCATCTGATGAGAATGAAGATATGGCAGCAGTAGCACTGTCAGGACCTGAGTCCTCTTGCACCTGGCAGTCCTCCTGTAGGCCACTCATCCTAACTGCTACCTCAGTCAGAGCTCCTTTTTCCTTTAGTAAGCTGTTGATCATCAAGCAGTATACGATGACTTGGGTCCACATAAACAGCTGCCAGAAAAATTTCATTTTCCAATAGCTGTGTCTCTTGCCGTTTCATTGAAGCAGAAATGCCATCTGCGATTAAACCTCTTTGGGACAGGTAAAATAGAAAGTTCTTCCACTCCCTTATGAAAATGCCAGGAGTTAAATCCTCAGCTTGTAATTTTTTAGTCATGGTAAATGGGTGATTAAGCAATTCCTTCAATTCAGCCACCTGTGTCCATTGACCTTCATTTAGGGTTACCTGAGGGTTTGCCATATCTATAAGAAACAGTTTTAGTTCAAGCAATTGCTCAATCATTAAATAAGTGCTGCCCCACCGAGTGGCTTGATCGACAATTGCCCCTTTCCCAGCACGTCTCTTCAAGATGGAATCAATTTTAGGGATTCTGGGGCAATAACCAATTTCCTCACTTTTCCAATCAGATTTCCAGCATGTCCCTCTTGCAGACTATCCCTTATTGCCAGCTGCAGCGTGTGCGCAACTTTCTCACTTTCTCCAGCTCGGGGCCCAGGAATCAGATCCTGTGCAGGGCAGGCACCCCTCCCCCTCCTCTCTCTGGTGAAGAAGACAGGACAGAGGAGGGGAGATTTCCCCCTGCAGTCTGGAGCCGGTGCAGGACGGGAGCACTGCAGCATACAAGTGAGTTTTGATAGGTGCGTGCCCCTGCTTCTAAGGGGGGGGGGGCAGCTGCCCCCCCCCCCCCCCCCTGCCCCTCGCTGGCTACGGCCATGATTCACACACAGCGTTTTTGCGGATCTGTTTTTTGCCGTAAAATGCAGTGACTCTGGGCATCCCAGCAAAGTCCATGGGTTTCAAGATATGGCTGAAACACATTGTTTTGTGAAGATCCGTTTTTGGGCTGAATGAGCATGTCAGTTTGTGTGGCGTTTTTCTAATCTGCTTTTGCTATTGAAAACATTATCTATCAGCTCAAAAACCTTTCAGGTGATGTGGTTTTTTAAAAAGCTGATCTGCTTTTGCAGCTGAAAAACATATCCTAAAAAAACGCAGGAAAAACGCTGTGTGTGAATGTAGCCTTAGATCAGGAATAGAACAGCCATTTATAGGACATTTCATAACTTTCCCAAATTCCTATGAAAAATATTCTGCACATTCTGCATTGAACTACTGTACCCAATTTATTATATATTTTAGGAGTCGGTCCATTTTATACCGACACCAACTCCACCAAAATGACCACCGACTCCACAGCCCTGGCTCCGACACTGAGCTCGCATGTTTTCCTGCACATGATCTGATCAGCTGTCATGTGCATCTAACTTTAACGTGTTAAATGCCACTGTCAGTCTAACAGTGGCATTTAACTTGCGCTTACAGGAAACGTGTCACAAGATGTGCCTCTGCCACGTGATCGTGTGGCGCCGTTGGGATGCCATGACAGCCAAGGGTCTGCAAAAGACCCCGTGCCTGTCTTTGTGAACCTCCTAAGGGGACTGTTGAAGCAAGTGTAAAAAAAAAAAAAATGAAATTCATATTCCCCCCCCTGCCTCATTCAAAATAAAAGCTAAACATTTGGTATTGCTGCTGAAACGCCCGATGTATCAAAATATAAACTATCGTATATTAATCCGATCGGTAAATGGCATAGCGAGGGGGAAAAAAAATCAAAACTTCAAAATTAAGGGTTTTTTTGGCCGCCACAACATTGCAGTGACGAAAAAACAAAACATAATTTCCACCCCAAAATGGTATCAATGAAAAAAATCCGCTCTATGCGCAAACGTTAAGCCCTCACCCAGCTCCAGAAGCCAAAAAAATAAAGACACTACGAGTCTCGGAAAATGACGCAATTTTCTCCTACAAACTTTGGATTTTTTTTTTTCACCACTTAAATAAAAAAAACCTAGACATGTTTGGTGTCTATGAACTTGTAATGACTTGGAGAATCATAATGGCAGGTCAGTTTAGCATTTAGTTAACATCTATAATAATAAATGCCCTAAGCAGCTTCCGGTTGTAACAACTTCCGTCCAGTTGTAACCGGTGACGTCACCGCACACCTTTCCATGTTAACCCTCAACACACCACTCCTCCTCAACACACACACTCCTCTCAGCTTTCACCATCTCCACTCACGTCCACTCACTCTTTCACTCCGTCTCTCATACTCACGCCGTCATCGCCGCTGATCCACGATCCCCGACATCTTCTTCCGCCGGCGCCATCCTGGATCCAGACGTCCTCCACGCCGGCGATATGTTCTTGCGGCGCCGCCATCTTGAGTATCGTGAAATCCCGCGATACTCAAGATGGCGTCGCCGCAAGAGCATGTCGCCAGCGTGGATGCCGTCGGGATCCAAAATGGCGTCGGCGAAATCTCGCGAGATTTCGCCGACGCCATTTTGGAACCTGACGGTATCCACGCCGGCGCCATGTTCTTGCGGCGACGCCATTTTGGATCGGCGAAATCCCGCGATACTCAAGATGGCGTCGCCGCAAGAACATGTCTCCGGCGAGGACGACGTCGGGATCCAAAATGGCGTCGGCGAAAACTCGTGAGATTTCGCCAACGCCATTTTGGATCCCGACGTCCACGCCGGCGACATGTTCTTCCGGCGACGCCATCTTGAGTATCGCGGGATTTCACGATACTCAAGATGGCGTCGCCGCAAGAACATGTCGCCGGCGTGGAAGGACGTCTGGATCCAGGATGGCGCCGGCGGAAGAAGATGTCGGGGATCGTGGAGCAGCGGCGATGACGGCGTGAGTATGAGAGACGGAGTGAGAGAAGGGGTCGTATGTGGAGTGAAGGAGTGAGTGGACGTGAGAGGAGTGTGTGTTGTGGGTTAACATGGCAAGAGGTGTGATGCTATCGCATCGGGCCATAATCTAGTGGTAAATAAGAAGCCCAAAAAACTATTGTGGAATTGCACTTTTTTTTTTTTTTTTTTTTGCAGTTTCACCGCATTTACAGTACAGTACATGGTAAAATCAATGGTGTCGTTCAAAAGTAAAACTCGTCCTGCAAAAAAACAAGCCTTTGCACGATTATATTGACAGAAAAATAAAAAGTTATGGCTCTGGGAAGAAGGGGAGCAAAAAATTCAACTGCAAAAATTCGAAAATTGCCCAGGAGTGAAGAGATAAAAAAAAAAAAAAAAAAAAAAAAAAAAAAGTAAACGTGTTGGGTGCACGGGAAGAATACAACCCTGTATTAATAAAGATAAAAAGACCCCCGAAATGGTACAATCCAGTAAAATGTTTGGTCTACATGAGACCTTCATCAGATGAATGACCATATTGAATGTAGGAAGAAAGTACAAATGGTGCACTGTGTGATAAGGCATTCAGACATTGATAAGAAAAGTTAATTTTTGTGGAGCCCTCACAGATTTGTGCCAATTTGAATTCTAACCATTAAAGCAAATGTCGATAGAGTTGCAGACAGTGCCACGCATTCAGTATTGATAGTGAATGCCATTACTGTTGCAAGCAGTTTATCACAGTAATGGAGTGTAATGTGGCATATGACTTCTGTGTGCATTTTGAATAACTCGCAGTTTGTGATTTCTCTCCAGTTGATCACCATAAAGCGAGCTCTTCACGATGCACACATACAGTCTGTGACACTTGAAAATGCTGCAACTTACAGTTCCACAGCTGGCAAAAGTTGGATCCCCATTCTAGATTCTTAATATCCAGAGTATACTCATTGGATTCATATGCAACCAGCGGGTTTTACAAAGGTTTTAAGTTGTATGTTCTTCTGGAGTCTAATAAAATTGGATTTTTTAAAAAATGGATACTAATTCCGGGATACAACTCATACAACTAAAACAGAAGCGCAAGTTGTGGCAGTATGGAACTGTTCGCAGTATGTTTGTTCACTGTGTTGTCCATATATGTTTGGGAAATGCTCAGGCATATACTGTAATCTCCTAATGTAAGCTTCTATGTACGCATCATATACCATTTTCATAATATTAAATTGTGCTCCGATTATTTATATATTGTGTTTGTGCGCTTCTCACAAAATTAAAATATCAAAAAGTTAATCTATTTCAGTTCTTCAATACAAAAAGTGAAACTCGTATAGAGTCATTACAGAGTGATCTATTAAAAGTATTTATGAAAACGCAAAAGTCATTATCTCAGTAAATTAGAATAATTAACAAAAACACCTGCAAAGACTTCCTAAGCATTCAAAAAGGGTCCTTATTCTGTTTCAGTAGGCTACACAATCATGGGGAAGACTGCTGACTTGACAGATGTCCAGAAGGCAGATATTGACACACTCCACAAGGAGGGCAAGCCACAAAAGGTCATTGCTAAAGAAGCTGGTTGTTCAGAGTGCTGTATCCAAGCGTATTAATGGAAAGTTGATTGGAAGGAAAAAGTGTGGTAGAAAAATGTGCACAAGCAAGTTGGATAACTGCAGCCATGAAAGGATTAAGAAAAGGCCATTCAGAAAGGTAGGGGAGAGTCACAAGGAGTGGACTGTTGCTGGAGTCATTGCTTCAAGACACAGACATATCCAGGACATGGGCTACATGTCCTTGTTTCAAAGCCACTCATGACCAATAGACAACACCAGAAGTGTCTTACCTGGGCCAAGGAGAAAAAGAACTGGACTGTTAGCTCAGTGGTCCAAGGTGTTTTCAGTTTAAAGTAAATTTTGCATTTCACTTGGAAATCGAGGTCCCAGAGTCTGGAGAAACAGTGGAGAGCCACACAATCCAAGCTGCTTGAGGTCTAGTGTGACGTTTCCACAATCAGTGATGGTTTGGGGAGTCATGTCTTCTGCTGGTGTTGGGTACACTGTGTTTTATCAACATCAAAGTCAGCGCAGCCGTCTACCAGGAAATTTTAGAGGACTTCTTGCTTCCCTCTGCCAACAAGCTTTTTAGAGATGGAAATGTCATTCTCCAGCAGGACTTGGCACCTGTCCACATTGCTAAAAGTACCAAAATCTGGTTTAAAAACAACAGTATCATTGTGCTTGATTGGCCAGCAAACTCGCCTGGCCTTAACCACATAGAGAATCTATGGGGTATTGTCAAGAGGAAGATGAGACACCAGACCCCACAATGCAGATTAGCTGAAGGCTGCTATCAAAGCAACCTGGGCTTCCATAACACCTCAGCAGTGCCAAAGGCTTGTCGCCTCCATGCCACATCGCATTGATGCAGTAATTGAGCAGTGCATTTACTGAACATACATTTCAGTAGGCCAACATTTCGGATTTTAAAATCATTTTTCAAGCTGGTGTTATAAAGTATTCTAATTTACTGAGATAATGACTTTTGGGTTTTCATTGGCTGTAAGCCATAATCATCAACATTCACAGAAATAAACACTTGAAATAGATCACTCTATTTGTAATGACTCTACAGTTGTGCTCAAAAATTTACATACACCGGCAGAATTTTTTGCTTCCTTGGCCTTTTTTCCAGAGAATATGAATAACACCAAAACTTTTTATCCACGCACGGTTAGTGGTTGGGTGAAGCCATTTATTAACTACTATGTTGTCAACCTATAGGGTCAACATGGTGAACAATAGCCCATAAGGGCTATTTAAAAAAACACCTTATTGAAAACCATCATGGTGTTCTGCCTTCTTTTTTGATGGAAAATATATATAATATATAATATTTATTTGTAAAATAATATGTAGTGTCCGCTAGGGGGCTCTGTATGGGTGTCCCAGGACGGGCGTATAGTCATATTCAGGGTGGTAATAGGAGCAGGGTCCTAAATGACTGTTATGTATCCCAAGGTGGCTACTGCTAATGTTCTGTGCCAGTGTGTTAGGGAAGCCTTTAGGTGGTTGGTGAGACGGGTGGGACCAACCACCTACAAATCCACCCAGGGGCGTGTGTCTAAAACACCCATAGTGAACAGTATGTGTGTGAATGGTTGTAGGACCTGCGATGAGGTCATAGCCATGTGATCTGGTGGGCGTGGCTATGGACCATATAAGGAGACCAGGGTAGGTCACATGAGTGAATGCCTGGACCCGGTTGGTCCGTATGGAAGGTCTCGTCTGGTTGACTTGCTGGAAGATGCGGCTGCCTTCCTGAGTGCACGTGTGGATTCTGTGTGTGATGGCGACGTGTGTCTGACAGTTCCTGGAGAGAACAGACGTCTGCAGTGTGAAGCAGCTAAGAGGTAACCTGGACACGGGAGTGTAATTGAGAGACTGTATAGCCTATTGGCTATTGCTGATGAAGCACAGCCTGTGTGACCACAGGGTTGACAGAGCGGAGCTCTGTCATGAATGTTCTGCTGCTTTGATGTGAAAAGCCTGTTGCTGCTTTGGTTTATGATGATGAATAAACCGCATGGACTATGTTAATGTTTTATGAAAAAGTCGTACTGGACCTGGTTATTTGGCTGCCAAGCGAGTATCCCCAACCCGAATAAAAAGCGCTACCTTACTATGTGTATTTGTATGTATGTGTGTGTATCTCTATATCTCTAATCTCTATCTTTTCCACAAAACAAGTTTATAAACTACCGTTCAAAAGTTTAGGGACACTTAGAGTGCCTTATATTTGAAAGGAGAGCACAGTTTTTTCCAATGAAGCTAACATTAAATGATTCAGAAATACACTCTAGTTAATGTGTTAAATGACTATTCTAGCTGCAAACGTCTGGTTTGTAGTACAAGATCATCATAGGTGTATAGAGGCCCATTTCCAACAACCATCATTACAGTGTTCTTATGGTACTTTGTGTTTGCTAACTGTGTAAGAAGGCTAATGGATGTTTAGAATACTCTTGAAAACCCTTGTGCAAGTATGTTAGCACAGCTGAAAACAGTTTGGCTGATTAGAGAAGCTATAAACCTGACCTTCCTTTTGAGCTAGTTGAGAATCTGGAGCATTACATTTGTTGACTCCATTAAACTCTCAAAATGGCCAGAAAAAAAGACCTTTCATGTGAAACTCAACAGTCTATTTTTGTTCTTAGACATGAAGGCTATTCGATGCGAGAAATTGCCAAGAAACTGAAGATTTCCTACAACAGTGTGTACTACTCTCTTCAGAGGAGAGCACAAACAGGCTCTAACCAGAGTAGAAAGAGAAATTGGAGTCCCTGCTGCACAACTAAGCAACAAGACAAGTACATTAGAGTCTGTAGTTTGAGAAATCGACGCCTCACAGGTCCTGAACTGGCAGCTTCATTAAAAAGTACAAGCAAAACGCCAGTGTCAAAGTCTACAGTGAAGAGGCAACTCCGGGATGCTAGCCTTCAGAGTGGCAATGAGAAAGCCATAGCTGAGACTGGCTAATAAAAGGAAAAGATTAATATGGGCAAAAGAACACAGACATTGGATAGAGGAATATTGGAAACAGTATTATGGACAGACGAATCCAAGTTTGAGGTGTTTGGATCACACAGAAGAACATTTGTGAGGCGCAGAACAACTGAAAGGATGCTGGAAGAGTGACTGACGCCATCTGTCAAGCATGGTGGAGGTAATGTGATGGTCTTGGGTTGCTTTGGTGCTGGTAAAGTGGGATATTTGAATAAGGAAGGCTATCACTCCATTTTGCAACGCCTTGCCTTACCCTGTGGACAGAGCTTGATTGGAGCCAATTTCATCCTACAACAGGACAATGACCCAAAGCATACCTCCAAATTATGCAAGAACTATTTAGGGAAGAAGCAGGCAGCTGGTATTCTGTCTGTAATGGAGTGGCCAGCGCAGTCACCGGATCCAGGATATCTATAAACAGAAAGATAGTGAGGAAACACTTAGCTAACCTAAATGAATTCAAGTCTCTAGGTCCAGATGAATTACACCCCAGAGTACTGAAGGAGATAGCAGAAGAAATTTTTGAACCCCTCTCCATAATCTTTGAAAATTCTTGTAGAACAGGAGAAGTCCCAGAAGACTGGAGAAGAGCAAATGTTGTTCCTATCTTCAAAAAGGGGAAGAAGGTGGACCCAGGCAACTATAGGCCGGTGAGTCTGACTTCTATACCAGGAAAGATCTTTGAACAAATTATTAAACAACATGTATGTCAGTACCTGGATAAGAATGAAGTGATTAACCAGAGTCAGCATGGGTTTGTAACTTATAAGTTATGTCAGACTAACTTAATTTTCTTCTGTGACGGAATCACTGATTGGGTGGATCAAGGAAATGCTGTAGATATAGTATATCTTGACTTCAGCAAAGCATTTGACAAAGTATCTCATACAATCCTTATTGAAAAAATGACTAAGTATGGAATGGACAAGGCAACTGTTAGGTGGAATCATAACTGGCTTAGTGATCGGACCCAAAGAGTGGTCGTAAATGGCTGCACATCCAGTTGGAAGAATGTCTCAAGTGGGGTACCACAGGGCTCTGTCCTGGGCCCTGTATTGTTCAACATCTTTATCAACGATTTAGATGAAGGAATTGAGGGTAAACTGATTAAATTTGCTGATAACACAAAGCTAGGAGGGATTGCTAATACTAGAGAAGAGAGAGAGGATTCAAAAAGATATAAATAAACTGGAGCAGTGGGCAGGAACTAACAGAATGGTTTTTAACAGGGAAAAATGCAAAGTACTACATCTGGGCAATAAAAATGAAAAAAGCATATACAGAATGGGAGGAATAGGGCTAAGCAACAGCACATGTGAAAAAGACTTGGGTATACTGATAGATCACAGACTGAATATGAGTCAACAGTGTGATGCAGCAGCAAAAAATGCAAATGCAATTCTAGGTTGTATTAACAGAAGCATACAGTCTAGATCACGTGAAGTCATTATTTCCCTCTACTCTTCTTTGGTCAGACCTCATCTGGAATATTGTGTCCAGTTTTGGGCACCACATTTTAAAAGACATCAACAAACTGGAGCAAGTTCAGAAAAGAGCGACCAGAATGGTGACCGGTCTGCAAACCCTGTCTTATGAGGAAAGGTTGCAGGATTTGGGAATGTTTAGCTTGCAAAAGAGAAGACTGAGAGGAGACTTACTAGCTGTCTACAAATATCTAAAGGGCTGTTACATTGTAGAAGGATCTTCTTTATTCTTATTTGCACAAGGAAAGACTAGAAGCAATGGGATGAAACTGAATGGGAGGAGACACAGATTGGATATTAGAAAAAACTTTTTGAAAGAGTGATCAATGAGTGGAACAGGCTGCCACGGGAGGTGGTGAGTTCTCCTTCAATGGAAGTCTTCAAACAGAGGCTGGACAGACATCTGAGTGGGATGATTTAGCGAATCCTGCTTTGAGCAGGGGGTTGGACCAGATGGCCCAGGAGGTCCCTTCCAACTCTACAATTCTATGATTCTATCTCAACCCCATTGAGCTGTTGTGGGAGCAGCTTGACCGTATGGTACTCAAAAAGTGCCCATCAAGCCAAACCAACTTGTGGGAGTGGCTTCTGGAAGCATGGGGTGAAATTTCTCCAGATTACCTCAGCAAATTAACTGCTAGAATGCCAAAGGTCTGCAATGCTGGATTTGTTGCAAAGGGAGCATTCTTTGATGAAAGCAAAGAGAAAATTATTATTTCAAATAAAAATCTTTTTTTTCGAACCTTGCCAATGTCTGGACTAGATTTAAATTAATTTGGCAACTCATTTGATTAATAAAAGTATGAGTTTTCATGGAAAAACACAAAGTTGTCTGGGTGACCCCAAACTTTTGAACGGTAGTGTATATCATATTTTTTTTTTTTTTTTTTTTTTTGTGGCTGTATAGAAATGTTTGCTGTATGTTTGTTCACTATGTATAAAATAAAATGTATTCTAATTAATAAATCTAATAAAAAAATATATATATTTTTATGGGAGTGGGACCTTATTTTTCTCCATATCCTTCTTCATGTTGGTTTACCTGCAGGTGCCACTAGAGGGAGCTTAAAGCTCACTGTAATGCAATGAGCTCCATAAATGCAAGAAAATCCAATAAGTGCTATTTCCGTGTTTTATAATCAAATCCTTTTTTGGTTGGAAATTCCGAGCAGACTGGTTTTTGTTTTTTTTAATACAGCGCTTCAAAATGATTTGAAAAAACATGTGATAGTCTTGCTTTAGTGATGGCTGCGAATAGCCAGCAAGCTGTATTATGTTTTTTCAAGTCATTTTGAAGCTCTGTATTTCTGTATTAAAAAAACAAAAACCAGTCTGCTCGGAATTTTCAACCAAAAAAGGATTTGATTATAAAACCTGGAAATATCACTTATTGGATTTCCTTGCATTTACGGGAGTTTGCATTGTGCCCTGGGTTGCTAGTCCCCACTATGAGCCATCCTACTGGAGGCTGAGGTCCCAAGTTCCAGCCGGACTGATATGTTCACAAATGTGCTGACAGTGGCAAGGAAGAAAGGCAGAGATCAACTTTGCTTACAAAAATGCATATAAGTAGATGAGTCTTTTGCAGTTGTGCACACTTGTATATTTATTGTATTCGTAATTTTATATACTGGACTTGAATGAATCAGAGCCTGAAATATGACTAGCACAAGTCTTCATCTCTTTTACACCGTGCATTGTACTGCATAGAAGTGTACACAGTGCATTATCCCTCATAAATAAAGAGGTTCTCTTCATATCGTATGTAGACCTTGCCTTGCTTTATTTAGGGCTGGGCATAAGCCAGGCATGGTGTGTGCATCGTCTTGAATAGATTGCCAACAAGGACCCCTGTTGCACCACCCCATATGGTTCTGAAAGGTATTTTCTTGAGTTTGTAGAATACTGGGTGAAGACCTTCTGGCTATACGACTAGAGAGGAACATTTTAGTCCCACAAGGCTCCTGATGTTCTCAGCTTGATGACATTTAAACTGTAGAACTTGGGCAGTGCTACAGTTTGGGCTTGCTTACCTCCCCTTGCAAAGCACTAACCTGTTGTCTGGAGCGCTGGTTAGTGTCTTCTCCTCAGCTGCTGGGACCTGCCCTTCTACAGGTATAGGGAGTGACCACTCTGCTACTCTGCTAAGCATTCACCCAAAAATGCTCATATAAACAGAGAAAATGAGACTAAAAAAAGTGAATCTTCATCTTTTACCAAGGTGTTTTTAGGTCCAAAATTTGTTGCGGACTATTTTCTTAACTATAGGAGATCCATTTTTTTCTGATTTAGCACTCTGAAACCCCATGCCTGGACTTGATATTTTTCTTTTCTTTTACGACAGCTCCTTGTTTCCAGATGTGGTGAATTGTATGCAAACCGATAACCTAGAGCTGAAGAAACTTGTGTACCTCTACCTGATGAACTATGCCAAGAGCCAGCCAGACATGGCTATCATGGCTGTGAACAGCTTTGTTAAGGTAGCTTTCTCTTTCAGCTATATAGAACCTTTTTTTTGATACTTCTGTCATATTAATGGGGTTGCCCTCTAGTAAGACAACCCTTTCTCAACCCTTATACCCCCCCCACACACGTAAAATAATCATACTTGTACTCCCCTCTGGTATGGGTGGCTTTCCAGTGGTGTTGGCAGTAGCTCTCCCGTGATGTTGTGTGACCGCTGCAGCCAATCATCGCTGGCTTCGCTTTCCCCTCCTTCAAACAAATCACACATTCAGAGGAAGTGAGAGCTGCAGCTGCTCTCACTTTCTCCAGATGTCCATTACATTTGTAAGGGAAGAGCGTGAAGCCACTTTTAATTGGCCGTTGGGATCGTGTGATGTTACAATTATGTCACTCACCCCCTGGTTGACCTCGTTGGAATAGCGCCTGCGCTGGTTGTGACTGTAAGTATTTTACTGGGGAGGAAACCGGAATTGAGAATGGGGTGTACGAGTAGTGGACAATGCCTTTTTTAAATGATTTTCATCAAGCTTACTTTAATATTTTATGTACAGATTGAGGCGCATTTCTCAATATTGTCTCATTTTTAGCACTGTGTCGCACATTTTCACAAACCATGCTATTCTTCACCAAAGCCATGCTTCCTTGTCAGAGAGTGTGCTGAAAGTGTCTAAAACACATAATGAATAAAGCTCAAGTCATGAAAGTCAGTTCTTCGTGCATTGATTCAGAGCTCTGGCACATACACCTTATTTTTCGGACTTTAAGGCTGTGTGCACACGCTGCGGATTTTGCTGCGGTTCCGCAGCGGTTTTGGCCGCTGCGGACCCGCAGCAGTTTCTGCTGCGGTGTACAGTACCATGATTCCCTATGGGAATCAAAAACCGCAATGCAGACGGTGCGGAATTTTCCGCGCGGATTATCTGCGGTTTTCAATCCGCAGAAAGAATTGACATGTCAATTCTTTCTGCGGATTCCGCTGCGGTTTGCCATCTCCTCCATTGAGGAGATGAAAAACCGCAGGGCAAAACCGCAGAGCAATCCGCAGGTAAAACCGCAGGTCTTTTGACCTGCGGTTTCACCTGCGGATTTTATAAAATCCGCGCGGATGAATCCGCACCTAATCCGCAGCGTGTGCACACAGCCTGAGACGCACCTAAGTTTTAGAGGAGGGAAAAAATTAAAGCAAAAAAAATGTGGTCATGCCATTGTTATAGGGGTAATGTGCCTCAATTCTGGTGTATACTTGGTGCCACCATCCCCATTCTCCTATAGATGGCCCACATCATGTTGTACACATAAAAAACAAAAAAGCGATTCTACCTACCTTCCCTCTGCTCCCTCACAGCGCTGTGCCCTGTGCTTATGCCAGCACATGACGGCACTGCCATGTGTTACATGCCGAGGTAAGCTGCCCGAGTACTCTGCTCTCCACACCTGGGATTATGGCAGCAGTGAATATTCATTCTCTTTAATAGCAGGCACCGTTTTATCCGCAGCGGCGGGGTGATCACATGTGCCCACTATTAAGAGCGAGAAGCCCATAGTCCTTCCCTTTTGTCAGCTTCAGTGCATAGAGGTGGGAGGGACTATGGGCACGGGGAGCAGTGAAAATGACTGTTCTTTTACAGCGAGCACAGTGACCTGCAACTCCGCGCCGCTGCTGTTGCTACCACCATCACCCCCACCTCAATGCACAGCCACACTGTAAGGTACGTCCTGACTACAAGACGCACCCCACACTTTCCTCCAAAATTTTAGAACAAAAACGTGCCTCTTTGAACTCCTTAAACAGTGACTTAATAAATTTCCCTCATTAAAACTTGATAAACAACAAAAGCAAATAAGAGTAATTACCCTTGCTGAGAGCACCCATATTTCCCAAACGTCTCTAATAAGCACATGTATTGTCCTAATTTAATGTCCCGTTTTCCATGGTTTTGTATACATGGCAGCTAAAATTGGGGTGAAGGGAGCACATAGCTTTACTACTAAGATAAAGTGGTTTTCTAGGATGAAAAACATCTGACTGGAGGATGGTGAACTGTGACAGTGTGGAATGCGCACACTGTTGCGATTTCCCTGCATTTGCTCGAACAGGTGGTCACATGACTGCATGAATGTGATTTTTACATTTGTAGTCACATGCCAGGTATATTGTCATGTGGTTCTCTCAATGTTCCACTGAGAATACTTGGAAACAGGGCTGTGGAGTCGGTAAGCCAAACCTGCGACTCCGACTCCTCAATTTCCCTTACACCGACTCCAACTCCGACTCCACGACTCCGACACCGACTCCCACACATATTGCTTATATTTAAGTGAAAAATTTATTGTAGTACAATGTGAACCTCAGACATTTAATCATTTTTATGATCCAATAATCAAGATATTTATATAGAACAGAATATATATTGGTGTACTACCCAGTTTTCATTCTTTTTGGTACAGATACGATATGGATAGACAGATAAGGATAAATGGATATATAGATAGAGCAGATTTCTAATCTGCTTTTGCTATTGAAAACATTATCTATGAGCTCAAAAACCTTTCAGGTGATGCAGTTTTTTAAAAAGATGATCTGCTTTTGCAGCTGAAAAACGTATCCTCAAAAAACACTGGAAAAACGCTGTGTGTGAATGTAGCCTTAGATCAGGAATAGAACAGCCATTTATAGGACATTTCATAACTTTCCCAAATTCCTATGAAAAAATATTCAGCACATCCTGCATTGAATTACTGTACCCAATTTATTATATATTTTAGGAGTCGGTCCATTTTATACCGACTTCGACTCCGACTCCACCAAAATGAGCACCGACTCCGACTCCACGACTCCGACTCCACAGCCCTGCTTGGAAATTGTGACAGTGTGCTCTCTGCACATTGTCAAGATTTGGCAGTCTCCATTCACAAAGAGTAACTGCAGACTTTTCTTCTCAGCCTGGAAAACCCCTTTATAATGTACCTTTTAAGCTTTTAAGATTATTTATTTTTTTTAAATGTGTAAGGTGTTTAAATATCCTGCAGTTCGGCAGGGGCCCATTCCTGAGACCTCCAGTGATCATTCAAAAGTGTGTTTAGCTGTGTGCTGCTTGACTCCTGCATGAGCGCTGGCATGGAGTGTTGCGGGCGTTCATAGAATTTTGAGTATTTGTTGGGGCGCTCAGGACCTAACCCTCAGTGATCTGCAGGCTTTTCAGCACATGCCACCATATTAGAAAACATGTTGGCACATTTAAAAGTGGCTGGCCTGGCTTTGCTCAATTTTTCATCTAGAGGTGGGCAGTGCTGACGATTTTGCGTTCACGCACATCTCTTGGAATGCATGCCCGATTGGTAGGTGTCATACACGTGTCCTATAGTTCATCATGCGTGACACCGGTGGATCGTACATGTGATGTCCTCTGCATTGCAGTGGTAATAAAAGATGGTTTCCTTGCCGCTTGGATGCCTCCTCAGCATTAGTTGGTGCCCTAGCCATTATGTAAGCAGTGTTTGAATGGACCTCAGTCAAAGCTTGGGGGGCAACAATGACTAGTCCCCACTGCAACACCTTGCCACTTGACCGAAAAAACATTATATGGCTATGTTACATGTTTTTTTCCCTGCATTATAACACTAAATACCGGGGAATGTTGAGCACCGTTTTACTGTACAGTATAGCGGCATGCCCCGTTTTAGATAAACAAATGGCACTTCACATGTTGCCTTTTAAATGTACCCTGTAGTAAAGATTTCCAAAAGGGGGACTGCCATCTAATGTGGATATATATTCTACATAACAAGGACCTGTTAAAGTTGGATTGAGGGGCCAAACCATTCGGTGTTACTTGGTCATGTCTTGTGTGACCCTCGGTATGGATCTTTGTCTGTGCCCAAAATGTGACTTTTTTCCATTCCTTGCCCGGAGTAAAGTTTCTGGTGGATTTTTATCACATAAAGTGAGATTTTGAAGAATTATTCAACATTTCGCTTACAGGTGCAAAAAAGGGGTAAAAGGAAAAAAAAAGCCACTTAAAAATGCGCATGTTGAATCCTGGGATCAATGTTTCTATATAATCAATTTTACAGAATAGTTCTTATAATGACACAATTGTTTTTTGTTTTTTTTCTCTAGGATTGTGAGGACCCTAATCCTTTGATCCGGGCTTTGGCTGTTCGTACCATGGGCTGTATCCGTGTAGATAAGATCACAGAGTACCTTTGCGAGCCCTTGCGCAAGTGCCTAAAGGATGAAGATCCATATGTGCGCAAGACGGCAGCGGTGTGTGTTGCCAAGCTTCATGACATCAATGCACAGATGGTGGAAGATCAAGGCTTCCTGGACTCGTTGCGTGATCTCATAGCTGACTCTAACCCAATGGTAAGATCTGCAAGAAGCTTAAATTATTGACTAACATGAAGTTATTAATGATCACAAGGTTGTGCCACATGCTTTTTTTTTGCTTTCTTTGAATACTAGATTTGGGATGGGGCAAGGTTTTTTTTTTTTTGTTTGTTTGTTTTTTTGTAGATGTTCTTCATTTTCCTTCCCATTTCTCCATGCTGGACCAGCTGGCTACCCTACTAGATAGCTGACGTACCTCTGCCACCTCCTACAGCTTTAGTTCCAGCTTCCTCCCTTTCCTCTCATGGATTTCAGTTGGGTTTTCAGAGTTAATATGATTTGTTCTGCAAAGATATGTGAATGTCAATGGTCCGTGGTGTCCCATTGGCTTTCGAAAGTGTTTTTTTTTTTTTTTTTCTAAGGAGGAATGGATTTTCTATAAATTGAACAAATCCATCAAGTAGGAAAGGCCTTACAGAGAACCTGTTGGCTGTTTCATGCAGTCCAAACCACAGGCAGCCTGAAAGCTAGAAATGGCCCTGTGAGAATCATGTGGGAATAGTGGATGAGGGCAGGTATATCTCGCCCGGATACCTTTCCTATGTGGCCTAGTCTGGTCAGTATCTCACCTGGTGACTAATAAATAATGGGAGGCGGATATAAAAGGATGCTAGGTGGTTGTGTGAGTGTCTCAGCCTGGGAACACAGAGAGCCTGTCTGTGTGAGAGAGACACGTGAGTGAAAGCAGTGCCCACTGCAACTGTGGTTTGGCTGAACGGGAGAAGCCCGCCAGTTGGTAGTTAGGTTGTACCTTGTTTAGTTAGTGCCGGACAGGCAAGGATTTGATTTATGTTTTATTTCCTTTATGCATTGCTTTCACCTTTAATAAACCTGACCCAGTGTCAGTTATACCCGAATCCCGGCGGTGCGCCTGAGTTTCATGCTGAACGCACGTGACCTTTGACCCCAGCAAAGGCGATCCCGGAGTGTTTTATCACATTGTGGTGGAGAACGCGGGCATCACGTTGGAAGCATGAGCATGGAGGACGTGGTGAAAGCGCTTGTACAGTCCACCGCCGTCCAGCAAGAAGCTAATCGGGTGATGATGGCCCAGCTGAAGGAGTTGGTGGACATGACAGCTACCGATCGTTCGCTTCTCCAGCAGGTGGCGCAGTGCCTGGCAAGCTTACGTGAGGTTAACCTGGAAGCCGAGTAGAGAGTGATTCACGTGAGTCGGTACTGGCAGAAGATGACGACCCAACATGACATGTCGAGGCATACCTGACCACGTTTGAACGGACGGCGGTGCGAGAAAAATGGCCGAAGGCACGATGGGCCGGCCTGATTGCCCCGTTTCTTTCCGGTGAGGCCCAAAAGGCTTATGACTTAGAACCTGAAGCCGCACAGGACTTTGACAATCTGAAAGCCGAGATCTTGGCCCGGCTGGGAGTGACGACCGCTGTCCGTGCACAGAGAGTGCATCAATGGACTTATCAGCCGGATAAACCTCGACGGTCACAGATGTTCGACCTGATCCACGTGACGAAGAAGTGACTACAACCCGAGGTGTTGACAGCGCCAGAGATAATCCAGAGAGTCGTCATGGACAAGTACCTGAGAGCTCTACCGCCAGCCCTGAGGAAGTGGGTAAGCAATGGAAATCCTACGACGGCAGATCAACTGGTGGATCTGGTTGAACGTTACTCCGTGGCGGAAGGACTCTGAGATGACGCTACCCCACCTCGTTCTTCATCGTCTCCACGTGGAACCGGTAAGACTGTTCCAGGGAGTAGGGGAGAAGGAAAAATCCCTAGGACAGTGGGGGAGGAAAACGGGACTGCCCGCACTGCGAGGCCGAGAGTAACGAACTATGGTCTAAGCAAGGGGCCCGTTGGGTGTTTCCGCTGCCAAGAGATGGGACACATTGCTGCGAACTGTCCGGTCACTACTGAACCCATGCAGTGCGATGTCACAGACTCTAAAAACCGCATGTCTATGGTTGCACGGGTAGTGAGTGTGAATACCGGTCAAAAGGATGTGGAAAAACACTTGTGTGATTTAACTGTTGATGGCAAAAATGTGGTGGCATTGTTAGACTCGGGAAGTGTGGTGACTCCGGTGAAGGCCAGTCTGGTGTCAGCCCCGACTGGAGCATCAGACAAATTTTCTGTAACGTGTGTGCATGGAGACACCTGTTTGTACCTCACCACGGTCATATGCATTACTACTTGCTATGGGTCTGTGCAACATAAAGTGGGACTCGTCCCTGCGTTATTGCATCATGATGTTATCTTGGGCCGGGATTTTCCCCACTTCTGGCAATTGTGGGAGAATCAGTTGATGCCCTCGGGTAATAGTGGACATGATTCTTCTCCCTGGGCACGTGTGGGTCCCGAACCCCTGGAAGAGGTCTCCCCGGAAGACTCGGGGGAAGAGTCTGCTGGAAATGACCTGCAGTTCCCGTTTTCAGTCATGGCGGGTGATACGGAGGAGACCAGGGAAGAGGAGGAGGAGGCCGACAGCCGTCCACCTCCCCGTTTGCCGGATTTGGAAGTTCAGAAAGATGACTTCCAAAGCGAGCAAATAAAGGATCCTACCCTTTTCTCAGGCTAGGACAAATGTAAAAGTGATAAATGGGGTGCCCGTAGAACCTGGATCTAGGCTGGCATATCCATACATGGTCCTGGAGGATGATTTACTAGATCAGAGAAAAAGGGGGAAGACACGGTGCAACTATTAGTCGTGCCAAAACCCTATCGGCGGCAGGTGCTGGACCTGGCCCACGGACATGTGATGGGAGGTCACCTGGGTGTCCAGAAAACCACCGAAAGGATATTACACTGTTTTGTTTGGCCAGGCATGCATCACGATATTCGTGTATATTGTGAGTCTTGTCCTGACTGCCAAGCCTCTTCGCCTAAGCCCCGGTTCTGTAGCCCTTTGGTACCCCTACCTATGATTGAGGTCCCGTTTGAGAGGATTGGGATGGATTTAGTTGGGCCCCTTCCACGGTCTGCACGTGGACACCAACATATCCTGGTCATCTTGGATTATGCCACTCGTTACCCGGAGGCCATTTCTTTGCGTAACACGGCCACCAAGACGATTGCCATGGAACTGGTGCATGTGTTTAGTCGGGTCGGTATACCAAAACAAATACTCACCGAACAGGGGACCCCCTTTATGTCCAGGGTAATGAAGGAGCTCTGCCGGTTGTTACAAATCGAACCGTTACGCACATCCGTGTATCACCCTCAAACAGACGGGTTGGTCGAACGGTTCAATAAAACTCTGAAGCAGATGCTGAGAAAGGCGATAGACAAGGATGGGAAGAACTGGGACTATTTACTTCCGTATTTGCTTTTTGCCATCAAGCAAGTACCCCAGTCTTCCACGGGGTTCTCGCCTTTCGAGTTATTGTACGCCCGACGTCCTCGCGGACTGTTAGACGTCGCCAAAGAATCCTGGGAGGGTCAGGTCACTCCGTTTAAAACGGTGATAGATCACGTATCCCAAATGCAGGACCGTATTGCGACTGTTATGCCTATCGTCAAAGAACACATGATGCAGGCTCAGGGAGCCCAAAAAAGAATCTATGATAGGGGCGCCAAGATCCGTACGTTTGCACCCGGAGATAGGGTGTTGATCCTGGTCCCCACGGTGGACAGTAAGTTCCTAGCAAAGTGGCAGGGCCCCTTTGAGATTAAGGAAAGAGTTGGTGAAGTAAACTACAAAGTATACCAGGCAGGTAAACGGAAACCTGAACAGGATTATCATGTAAATCTGATAAAACCCTGGAAAGATCGGTCTGCCTTGTCAGCGGAGCTGGCCCATCCCGTCTGCTCGCATACCGTACCGGAGGTACGGGTTGCAGAGACTCTCTCGGAGCGGCAAAAGACTGAGGTCAGGCAGTTTCTACTTCACAACCAAAAGTTTTTCTCAGAAAAACCCGGGCAGACTACGCTAATGAAACATGACATCGTAACGGAACCTGATGTCACAGTTCATGTGAAACCCTACAGAATTCCGGAAGCGAGCTGTGAAGCCGTTTCCGAGAAGTGAAGGCAATGTTAGAATTAGGTGTCATTGAGGAATCGCACAGTGCTTGGTCCAGCCCGATTGTGTTAATTCCTAAACCGGACGGCACAATCCGGTTCTGCAATGACTTCGGGAAATTGAATGCGGTCTCAAAATTTGATGCCTACCCTATGCCCCGGGTCGACGAGTTAATAGATCGGTTAGAAAAAGCCCGGTATATTACGACCCTAGACCTAACAAAGGGGTATTGGCAGATCCCTCTGGCGGAGGCTGCCAGAGAAAAGACGGCATTTGCTACGCCGGAAGGTCTATTTCAGTATGTGTATATGCCGTTTGGACTGCACGGAGCATCGGCGACCTTCCAGAGACTGATGGATCGAGTCCTGAGGCCACATAGGCAGTATGCTTTGGCCTATTTGGATGACATTGTCATTTACAGCTTGGACTGGGAGACTCATCTCCAGAAAGTACAAGCTGTGATTGACGACCTGTGGAAGGCAGGTCTAACCGCGAACCCCAAGAAATGTCACATCGGGCTAAAAGAAGCCCGGTGTTTGGGGTGTGTAATTGGGAGGGGTGGTGTTAAACCCCAGGTTGATAAGATTCAAGCGGTTCAGGACTGGCCGCAACCTGTCAACAAGAAGCAGGTGCAAGCCTTTCTGGGGATCGCCGGCTATTATCGCCGGTTTATACCCAATTTTGCAGCCATCACTACCTCCCTGACGGATCTTACCAGAGGTAAAAACTCGTCATGATTAAATGGAGTTTAGCGGCTGAAGAAGCCTTCCATAGCCTAAAACGGGCACTTTGCTATCAACCCGTACTGGTGACTCCGGACTTCCGCAGCGAGTTTTTGGTACAAATGGATGCCTCTGATACCGGTATCGGGGCCGTACTGTCACAAGTGAGGGACGGAGTGGAACACCCAGTCCTCTATCTCAGCAGGAAGCTGAATAAACATGAGCAAAAGTATGCGGTAGTAGAAAAAGAGTGCCTAGCCATTAAGTGGGCTCTAGAGGCCCTCAAATATCTGGTGGGCAGAAAGTTCAGGCTGATCACTGACCATGCCCCTCTCAAGTGGATGCACTTGCACAAGGAACGGAATAGCCGGGTGACCCGGTGGTTCCTTGCCCTACAGGCCTACACTTTTACGGTGGAGCACCGCCCAGGGGTACAGATGGGAAATGCAGATGCCCTGTCCCGAGTGCACTGTTTGGCGGGTGTCAATGCTTGACCAGAGTGGTCTGAGCAGAGGGGGGGGATATGTGAGAATCATGTGGGAATAGTGGAAGAGGGCAGGTATATCTCGCCCAGATTCCTTTCCTATGTGGCCTAGTCTGGTCAGTATCGCACCTGCTTGCTAATGAATAATGGGAGGCGGATATAAAAGGATGCCAGGTGGTTGTGTGAGTGTCTCAGCCTGGGAACACAGAGAGCCTGTCTGTGTGAGAGACACACGTGAGTGAAAGCAGTGCCCACTGCAACTGTGGTTTGGCTGGACGGGAGAAGCCCCCCAGTTGGTAGTTAGGTTGTACCTTGTTTAGTTAGTGCCGGACAGGCAAGGATTTGTTTTGTTTTATTTCCTTTTATGCATTGCTTTCACCTTTAATAAACCTGACCCAGTGTCAGTTATACTCGAATCCCGGCGGTGCGCCTGAGTTTCATGCTGAACGCACGTGACCTTTGACCCCAGCAAAGGCGATCCCAGAGTGTTTTATCACAGTCCCCTTATTGCAGAAAGCTTTGCTTTACATAAAAAAAAATTCCATATCGGCAGAAACCTGTGGAGGTAGGTGCCCTGCAGATCCTCTCCTAGTTCCCGGCTCACTATTCATTACAATGATCCGTCGTATTACACTCCCTCATTTACTGAGGAAGTTTTGTGACCTGTAGTTTGCACAGCATGAGACTGTAGACAGGTTTCTTTTAAAGGGAGCGTGTCATCAGAAAATCACCTAGCGTTTACATCAGCTTTTAGAGAAAATCTGTAATTTTGAAAATAGTATATGATCTGCAGTTTGATGTATGGCAGAACGACCTTATCGCATTTTTGTGGGAAAAGTTTCAGTAAAACTTGCCTTTTATAACTGTGCATGCAGGGATGGCTGTCAATCACTGAATAGGACCGCCCACTGGACTCATATTCTATCACCAGGGAATTCAGTGAATAAAACACATGTTAGGGCGCAGTCAGACTGAGATTGGAACGCAATGCCCGGACTGGCGGGTGGCTATTCCGCCCCGAGTGTGACCGCTGCACAGAGATATGAGCTGGGCTGGGAGAGCTGTGGCCAGTCCGAGCATTGCAGTCTGATCTCTGTCCGCGTTATAAGGCCGCCCTTATAATGATCCTTTTCAGCAAACCTGCATATCATTCTGTACAGCTTGTCCTTCACTAATCTATGCTGTCCGCAGATCGGATTGCATGTACTAAGTGACAGGTTCGCGTTTAACCTCTCGAATGGTGTTGCGGTTTGGCAGCGGCTTTGTGAAGTCTGCGGCAGACCTCTGTCAGTGCAAGGAGCGAGATCATAAAGAAAACCGCAGCCCCATATGGTGCGAAGTACTCTTTACATCTATTGTTTAATATAATTTGATACTTTTTTCATTTTATATTTTAAAAGAACACATCTTGCCATTTTCCCACTAGCCAGGAGAAATAATCCCCCTACTTCCTTTTAGGCCGATGGCTTGTAGCACCATAGACCCACCCTACTGAATTGTATTGGGGTTCTGTCATCAGAGCAAATTGTGATTGTCAAGGGGGAGGAGCTGTGACATCAATTAGTGGGAAGAGTGAATTCTTTGCTATCTAAAAAGTATAAAATAGTTATCATGAAAACTTTTGTTTTAAACGGGAAGTAATTTTCTGATGACCCATTCATTTTAAGGGGTATAGAAGGAAGACTACCGGTGATACTCCATATACTGAGATTTACCCTCACGGGGCCACAATGTCAGGTGATACCACAGCGTATCCATGACGAGATGGTTGACAGAGTGTTACTGACTCTGGGTATTGGAGCAGAATTTGACAGCAAGTTTCCTCTGTAGTTTAGGGTTTCATACAGATGTGGCTTACATGTCTTACCCCGGTTCCACACCACCCCTATAGCCTTGACTCTAGTTAGCCCACATTCTAGTCACTAATGACATTAGTTGGGGAAAGGTTTTGCTAAGCCTGTGTGCGCACTTGTCGTATGCCGCCGGAGAAGATGGGGCTAGAACTGAGGCCTGCTAAATATAGCATTAATTGCATTTAGTTCTGCTAGAATGTTCTTTTCTTGGCACATGATGTTACTATTTAGCTGCTGCATTTACATGATTTTTTTTTACTCTGATTTTTGTTCCTCTCTCCTATAAATGGGCATACTATTTCTGCATTGGCTCTGCTCGAGATGACTTTGCTTTTGGGTCTAAGATGATTCTATTCTTCAGGCTAAGTAGACTGGAATAGGTTTTGGCACACTTGGCCTGTGGCTTCTGGAGTTTTCGCATGCATCTGCAGCTGGTTGCCTAGCAACATGCTGTCTGTACTGCAGATGACTCTGCATGAAGTGATACTCGGGGTGAGGGCAGTGTTTATTGGTTGCCGGGCAACACAACTTCTTCACTTCAGGTCATTCTACCTTCTTCACTCCTAAGTCAGGACTAAGAAAAACTTCCTACCAATCAGTGGAGGCCCTTGATGTGACTGACCATGTAAATGCGCAAATCTGGCAAGACTGTAATGCTCATTATAAATCTTCAATCAATATACATATTTTATCAAAACTAAACAGCTGCTAAGAACATTTAATTGTTCTTAGCCTTTTTTTTTTTTTTTTTTTTTTTTTTTTACATTAACTTATTGGTGGGTGTTTTTATTTTGGATAAAGTTGGGGTTTGTTGTGTACAATTTCCACTTCCATTTTCCGGACACCTAAATCTGCTGTGCCCATCTTGCAAGCCTTTTATCCATGTGTCCCACTGTGCTAAGACATGACCCTCGCTTCTTTAGATGTAAGTCTAGCCTTTATATCTAAACTAGGCCCAATGCTATCGCATCGGGAGTACGGCGCTATTCCCCACGCAGGTGCAGTAACAGGCCCGTCGGTACTACGCATGCGCGGGAATAGCGGTGATGTGAACGTCACTTCGCCCGGCCGCGACCAATCAGCGATGTGGGATTTCCGTTACAGAGACGGACGATTATATAGTAGATGGGTGTGGCCCATAACTTTAGTCTGTGGGCTTCTATATAAAATCCAGTCCCGCTTGGTAAAAAGACTACAGTTCTTTATAGGGAGGAGAGGGCTATAGCTCCGGAAAGAAACAACTAAAAATGCCAAATTGAAGAGAACAGCGACATTTACACTGGGTAAGAGCTCCATCTTTGTGGCATGTGACAAGAAGGCTTTAATAGTCCCTTTTGCTGTTCTGTACTGATGATACCTTCGAGCATGGTGAGAGGAGTTCAATATTATCTGCTTCCCTGTAGTTTAATATCGGTAGTATTCTTGCAGAGACATATTTTTTATATCAGAAAATTACTATTTAACTGACTAAACCACAGAAATCTTTAAGATATGACTGCGCTGCCGTAATAAACCAAGAGGCAGCGTACATGTAGTAGCAATTGGTTCCCATTGCAGAAGAATGAAAACTGGTTTTATTCAATTTTTTTTTTGTAAATGTAATTCACACAAACTTCAAAAACCTTGTTTTTTTTTTTTTAAATTAGATTTGTTTACTCTCTGTAACTATATTTCCTGGTATCCTATAATTCTAAGGGTTGTCATAATCCTGACATGCATAATTATAAACACATTGTCATTGTTATTGGTATATAGTCCAAACCACAGGCCGCGTAAATTGCAGTCTGGCTGCATTATTGGCATATTAGTCTCTGAAATGCTTTGGCATTTCAGAGAAAAACCATTTTGAGGATCCCTCCGGGGACCATAGATGGAGACTAGACCTAGTCCACCTCCTTCCCTAGGCGGCTATTGTCAAGGCTGCTGCAGGTGATTGACAGATCTCTCCTTCTTGAGTACATAGGGAGGCATCTATCACCTATAACAGCGCTAGGTGGAGCTGGGCTACTGTTCTCCAGCTATGCTCCTTGGGCTGGATCCTCAAAGGATATAACGGGCTGTGAGTCATGCTGACCACAGTTTAGCTAGGAGGAATCGCCTGGAAAGTACCCTTTAAAGAAAACCGGTCCGTAAGATCACCCTCCCAAAACCACATGTATGACAATGTAGGTCTGAGAAGATGTAAAGGTGTCAATGGATTTACATTTCAACCTGTTGCTGCGTTCCAAGGAAATTATCATTTTCATAATATGCGAATGAGACATTAAGTGCTCTAGATGTGCCAGAGCACTTAATTAGCATCTGCTCCCCCAGTACCTGCCTTTTTAGCTTGACTGATAGCTCACTGTCTGATTTTGTTGCCTGACACCTGAAGTCGCACACAGTGAGCTATCATTAAAGCTAAAGTGGCTGGTGCCCGATGAAGAAACCATCTGGGATTGCAAAGACGTTTTAGGTGCTCTGCTGTGCCCAAAGCACTTAATGCCTGATCTGCATATGAATAAAACTCTATTTTATTTGGAATATTGTAACAGAAGATATAAAGGTATTGATGCATTTATGTTTCAGGAACCTGCATACCCATATAGGATGTGTTGGGTGGAGGGGTTGATATGACTGACTGGTTCTCTTTAACTGTGCAAATGGCGGCAGCTAAATACACGTTAAAACTGTGCCAAACTGTTGTTGGTGTAGATTTTGGGCACCACATCAGAAACATTTAGGGGTTCAGATCTCCCCATATAAGTAGCATATTCTGCATTATATCAAATTTCCCTCTATTTCATAAGGGAAAGGTTAAACTTGTCCATCAACGCATAGAAGTGTGGATGATGGGAATTCTCATACACGAAGTGATTCAATGTAACTCTGCTAGATGTCTCCATAAGGAGCAGGACATAGCGCTGTTTGGTGACCAGTGATTTGATGCAAGCTGACAACTCTTGCAAGCAAAAGGATCTGTTTTGCTGCGTAGCTACTAGCTAGGGCACACTGGGCAGCTCAGAAATTAACCCATGTATCGCCACAAATGCCTGCCTTAGCCCCCAATTTTCTGATTGCGTCTTTCCTGACCCGTCATTTATATTCCTGCTGGTTTCCACCCCGATTGGCGTTCCCATGCCCGCACTTGTTTTTGATAATGTTTTAATAGGTTGGTAAGTGGAAGATTCCTATTAATCAGAAGCCTATTACACCTCATTAGCTGCGTTACATACTCAGTTAATTTCCCAATTACCCTGTGACAGTAATAAAGCAGCCTGATGTCCCTGCTCTTATTCATCCTGCACTATCTGCTCGAGCTTCGCTCTTTTTGCGTGTTTGATGCCAGCGGTCTGCCCGTGTGCACCTCCAGTGTGTAATGCCAGCGGCACACAGTAAGATGATGGTCGCTGCCAACTTTGGCATATTATTAGTACACATGAAATAAGATGTTACAAATCTGTGTGGGGGGGGGGGGGTTTCCTCCAGGATTGATTTTTGTTATTTTTTACTCTCCTTTCATGGGTAAAATCTAGAGTTGTTACGAATTGGTTTGCAAGACCCATTCCATCGGCTGACTCGGTGATCTATAGCCGTTAGAAGGGAGCCCTGAGAACCACCTCTAATCTCCTGTGGTCCTCCGCTCTTCTTTTTATTAGTGGACCTGGCATGACGTGAACTGCACGTCATGGCTCATTGATGAGCCACGAATGCCGAGAGGCGGTGATCAGGGCTCCCATCCAGTGGCCACACATTACTGACGGCCTCTTGCATGCGTCCTGCAAATTGATTTGCACCAACTCTTATAAAAATATGTATTTAATGAAGAGCAATTTTCCCATTACTGATGGAGGAGACGACTGTTGCTGCTCATTAGACAAGCATTAGCTCTAGGCAGACACAAGTTCTCCTGCAATAACACACTCGCCACTGCCCCTAACCCCTGCACACCATGATTATGATTGTGTACACCTTTATAAACCAAGCCATTCTTTGACCCTAAAACACTGCTACAGCAGCCATATATTTTGACGCTCTATGTGGAAGGGAAGTGCATTGGGGTGTAATGATGCACTTCTAGCTTCTCCGCCTCCTGCTGTATTTCTTACTTAGCAGCACCTTACCTAGGCTGATTGATAGGTCAGTGGTTATGTACTGGCACAAACTGCCTGTCAATTTGCCTGTGAAGTACGCTGCTAGATAAGGAATTACAGCGTGAGGCTGAGAAGCTAGAAGCGCATCGTAATGCCCAAATGCACTTCCAGAAACCACTTCAAAATGCAATTTTTTTTTTTTCATTGCAGGAGGTTTAAACTGTCTTCCAGGATCCCTTTTAATTACAATCATGAGAAATGTGTATTACTTACTATGATGATGTTATACTTGCACATGAACTCATAAAGCATGTTATGTGTGAATGGTGCCCAACACTTTAATCCAGTGTCATGGTCCACATTTACCTGTGAATTTGGAGGTTCTGGTGGTTATTAATTTCATTAAAAGTATTATTTCTGTCCTGTGGGATAGGAAGTCTAGTTTAGATTTACGTCTGCACTTCTCATGCCACCAAAGCTGCCATCTTTGAAGTGTGAGGAATGAACCGCCAATCTGAGCAGAGTAGGTATCGGGAAGCAGACGCACTCCACCATGTAGTGTGCCTACACATGAAGGGTGTTCTCACTTTTCAGTCCAAGGTTGGAGGGTCTCTTTAAGCTTGACAAATGCAACTGTGCCCCCTATGTTACGTGTACTTGGACTATATAAGCTGAGCTGCTTTTTGCCCTACACTGCCCAACAGGACTGCCTTTCTTTAATTTTTTACCTTGCTGAATTTGTTTCCTAAATTTATTTATTTTTTTGGTAATAGGTTTTGGATATCCAAAATAAACTGTAAGTGTTTCTTAATACACTACATTTTAGTAGTACTGTGTCTTGCATCCCCTTTGTCCAGGAAAGCAATAGAAAGAACAGAATATATTCCTATATTTGTGTCCATCCTTGGTTTCATGTGGAGCTGCAGTTCATATTACAACCACTGGTTGGCCACACACTTATTTACCATAGACATCTCATGCCAGAGTATCACAAAATCTGAGCGTTTTTCATTAAAAAAATAAAGCTTGGTCATCCTTGTAACACGCATCAGAGTATGTGGGCTCATCTGGAAAGGTAAGGAAGGACACATCAGTATGTGGAAAGTAATGCTTCTGATGACTGGCGGGCACAAAGGTATTATTAGGGAATATGTATGAATCTCCAACATCACAGATTCCCTTTCACCTGAAATGTAAGTCCGAAAAAGACCTAATTTCGCATGACAGTTGATACTCCAGACATAAGAGTACAAATGAAAGGATGCTATTTCTGACAAATATGTATAAAGCTCTGCGATATGGGAGATGCATGTAATTGAGTTTATAAGCATGTAGTGTTCAGAAGCCGCGGCTGCTCTGCTAGACCAATGTGTCTCTTCATTTATCACACTGTGAAGTCTGGAGATATACACATTGCTAGCCTTCAGACACTTCCCGAAATCCTGCCTTCTCAGATAGCCATGCCTGGGCTTTGACTACTGATCTGTCAATGGGAGACGCTTGAGTGTAGAAGACATCCTATGAAGTGGAACGGCCGGCTTTATAATGGACTTCTTTTTGGCTTTGTTTCCTTTAATTAAACTCTGCTCTTTGCTAGTGCTAAATGTCTTCTACATTACTGTGCGGAAAGCATTAATATCCACATATAGAAAGGCGTGACCATACAGTAGGACAGGTCGTCAATACGAAGTGCTACTATATGGGACATTTCATCCCATCTGGAAATCATAGACTTGCTTTAGCCTCGCGGTGTCCTGAGTGACTCAGAGAAATCTAAAAAATGTAATTAATTTTTTTTTTGTTACCTGCATAATCTGTGTCTGGGGACATAAAGTTATAAAGTGGTGTCATGGCCGCTCCTGTGGTACAGTCTTACATTCTGGTCTAGGTTTGCAGAATATTCCGCTTTGGCTTTCATATAATGAGTATATCTTTCTATACTTATACCCTCCCCCCACTTTCCAGGTGGTTGCCAATGCCGTGGCTGCGCTGTCTGAAATCAGCGAGTCCCATCCGAATAGTAACCTGCTGGACCTGAACCCACAAAACATCAATAAACTGCTGACTGCACTGAACGAATGCACAGAATGGGGCCAAATCTTCATTTTGGACTGTCTGTCCAACTACAATCCCAAGGATGAGCGAGAGGCGCAGAGGTGAGCACTATGTTGGATTGCACTCTCTTAGCTGGCATGTCTCATCTCAAAGTTTCTTGTGTTGAATCTGTTCTTCTTTCATTCAGCATCTGTGAACGTGTCACTCCTCGCCTGTCTCATGCCAACTCTGCAGTAGTTCTGTCCGCTGTTAAGGTCTTGATGAAGTTCCTAGAACTGCTACCTAAGGACTCTGATTACTACACGATGCTTCTGAAGAAGCTGGCACCTCCTCTGGTTACCCTGCTTTCTGGGGAGCCTGAAGTCCAGTACGTGGCATTAAGAAATATCAACCTCATTGTCCAAAAAAGGTAAGATTGACAGAATGCGAGTGATTGTATTTTCTACACATATTGCTGTGGACTCATTGGGGTCGATTCATCAGGACTGGCCAGTCTTGGTTGTGTAGAAGCGGTGCTAAATTCTTTGAGACATTCACCACTTAATGAATTTGGTGTTCCTTTTGAGTGGTGTGCGCGGTGCCAGAAATGCTACTCCAGTCAGAGACAGAAGTGGCGTAAAAAAACACCAACACCTCTCATGAATCGGATTGGCGGACATGACCACACCCCATCCTACCAGCTCCTTCCCAGGTCCTCCCACTTCAGCAGAGCTCATCCAAAATGGCATGAAAACTGCAAAATTAGTTGCACAAAAAAGGTGACTTTTCAAAGCTTTTACAAAAGTGGCGTAAAAGCTTTGACAAATCAGCCCCACTGGTTTCATACACATGTAGTTGTGTCTATGGAAAAATGTCTTATTTTAGCCATTGTCCATTACAATGGACTGGTTTTCTAAGCCGAGCCACTGGATCTCGTTGAACAGCAGTTGTATTATGACTCAGATTTCATGTGGCCACTGGCTGTTTTTTAATGTTGACATTTTTACTAAAATGATTGGACTGAAGAAGGCTTATTTTTAATATAAAGTATATTTTCAGGAAAATGTATATTTCTTGTATGTGTTATATGGTGGCTAACTACAGATAGTAACTAGTATGCGCTGACACCTCATATTTCACCATTTTGTAATGAATACTTGACCGTAATCACAGGCTGCTGGGTGAACTTGAGACACCAAAAACCTAGAGGAAACAGTGTAGAAACTCGCCCCATTGACGAGGATTGGTAGCACCCAGTTTTATGTTGATCTCTACGATTCTAGGAGGAATAAATGAGGAACGGCTTTTGACAAATTAGACAGATGTATTTTAGCACCTATGAAAGGACCTCCATAAAATACATACGGTATATATATTGTTTTAATATGTGATAAACGGCGTGCAATATAAGGTTAATAATCACTTCTGTTTTGTTACCAGACCAGAGATCCTGAAGCAAGAAATTAAGGTGTTCTTTGTCAAATACAATGATCCAATTTATGTGAAACTGGAGAAGCTGGATATCATGATACGACTCGCCTCTCAGGCCAACATTGCTCAGGTTAGAGCCGCTGTGCTTGCTTTTTTTTTTTTTTTTTTTCTTTTTTCTTGCTGTAATACTTCCATTAGAGTCCACAATTTGCTAGAGATAAATTAAACGAGAAACCTCAATATCTGATCCCATTGGGAGTTTGTTCATGTGTCCGTATTTTATTCTTTTTTTTTCGAGAGTCGATTTTCTACAATTGTCTGTAGAGCCCCATGGTAATTAATGGCGCTCTGTAGGCTTAATCATCACTGTCCACTTTTGGTCTCCTATTCTAAATTCCCCATTGTATTCAGCGGAATTCCACGCAAACATGATAAAAGCATATAACCGCCATGCAGCTGTCCTCGGTGGGATTTGATCCCAGGACCCTAGTGCTGCCAAGAAACAGTGCTAACGATTGAACCACATCCTGCAGATCAGACTTGTCCATTCATGTGTATGGATCAGTGAAAAAACAAATGGCACTCTGTCGTCATTTTTGACTGTTTAATTGGTAGGAGTAGCTTGGAAATGTATTTGTGTTCCATACAAGAAAAACAGATGCCACACTCATGGTAAAACAGCCACATGGACCAAAAACTGATAGAAATTGCATCCAGTACTTATGGAAAATGGTCCGTCATACGGAACAAAAAAGTATGAATGGGGTCTAATGCGGAGTCCATTTGCCAGTTTACACCAAAGCTGTGCATTAAAACAACCTATTAAGATCACTTTCCTCGAAACATGATGAAATGTACGGTATATATACCAAATTTCCTGCACATCTCAGTCTTAAGAGTGCGGCATGTCCTCTACAAGGACTTACAGATTGAGCTGGTCTCAACAATTTTCCATGATGTCCACAGTCAGTGTTTGTAGGCTTTGCCTAGCAGATCAGTACCTGGCATTGCAGAGTAACAAGTGTCTAATTGCCCACCACCATGTCTGGCAGCCCCTTATATAGGCTTTTATAAAGATGAGATATTCTGACAGCTTGTAGAATGATTGTGTTGCTAGGTGTTAAAATCATGACTAAAACCTTATTTAGATGACCAAGTCATTGCTGGAGTGACTATATGTGAGTTATAACAGTATTACATATTGGAATAAACCCTGTTTTCTTTTTCCTTCTCTGCAGGTCTTGGCTGAATTGAAAGAATATGCTACTGAAGTGGATGTTGATTTTGTAAGGAAAGCAGTTCGTGCCATTGGAAGATGCGCCATCAAAGTTGAAGTGCGTCATTTTTTTTTTACTGCATGCATTAATCCTTTCCCCCTGTTCTTGTATAGCCTGTGTCCTGCTATAAAGAATGCAATAAATGGTAATGCACTAGTAACATCGTGAATCTTCCTTACAGCAATCTGCAGAACGTTGTGTAAGCACCCTCCTCGACCTCATTCAGACCAAAGTCAACTATGTGGTTCAAGAAGCTATCGTCGTTATCCGAGACATCTTCCGCAAGTACCCCAACAAGTATGTCAGTGGTTGTGAGTTTATAGATGTATGGCTGGTTTGCCATAAGTGAAGCCTGTCTATGAAGATGTAATCATGTGTCTCCCTGTACGTGTGTGACAGGTATGAGAGCATCATTGCCACTTTATGTGAGAACTTGGATTCCTTAGATGAGCCTGATGCCCGGGCAGCCATGATCTGGATTGTAGGAGAGTATGCAGAGCGCATAGATAATGCTGATGAGTTGCTGGAGAGCTTTTTGGAAGGATTCCATGATGAAAGCACACAGGTAGGATGTCCATGGGCACAAATCCAAACTACTAGATGGCACTCCAGAATAAATAGAATATACCCTGTATTTGTTGCCATCTTTTTACCAGCACTTGCTGATTACTGTCATAAAGAGCTGTCTTACACCACGTGCCCATACTAGGAAGCACCGGTCTGAATCTTGTTCATTTAGGCACTGTTCATATGTTCAGGTTTTAAATACACTAGATAGGGACTGCTTCATTAAGGGTTACCTTGACGAGGTGGAGTAGCTTGGTATACATTTTTTTTTTTTTTTTTTGCAAAAAACCGTATCGACTAAATACCCTGTATTTGTTGCCATCTTTTTACCAGCACTTGCTGATTACTGTCATATTTGTTACTGCAGGGTATTTCTGCACATTTGTCATTCTGTGTTTTCTTTTTGTGTTTCAGTCAGTGGGAGGTGTGAACACTGTCCGACTGACTTGTTAACATTTGTGCATGTCACATGTGTTTTTAATCCCTTTTTTCCTTGCTTATGCATGGTTTGAGAGACCCCACCCCTCTTGTGTGACATGCACATAAAGAGCTGTCTTACACCACATGCCCATACTAGGAAGCGCCTGTCTGAATCCTGTTCATTTAGACACTGTTCATATGTTCAGGTTTTAAATACATTAGATAGGGACTGCTCCATTAAGGGTTACCTTGACGAGTTGGAGTAGCTTGGTATACATTTTTTTTTTTGCAAAAAAACGTATCGACTAAATACCCTGTATTTGTTGCCATCTTTTTACCAGCACTTGCTGATTACTGTCATATTTGAACTGCAGGGTATTTCTGCACATTTGTCATTCTGTGTTTTCTTTTTGTGTAATAGTCCAGACAAGAATGAATAAGAGAAACAGTAAGAGTTTTCTCTATCGTTTCATTGGGGGACACAGAGACCATGGGTGTATGCTGCTGCCACTAGGAGGCTGACACTATGCACAAAAAAAGTTAGCTCCTCCTCCGCAGTGTACACCCCACCGACCAGCAGGAGATTCCTCAGTTTAGCTTAGTGTCAGTAGGAGGTGGACACGGGTCTTTCATTAGACCCATATCTACCTCGATGTGCGTCGTTCCTTTTCAGGTTTCCGGAGGGATACAGTGTGAGAAGTCACAACTGTACTCCCACAAAGAGGCTATGAGTACGGCGTGTACTGCCACCCCGTATCCTCATAGCTCTCCGTGCGGACCAGTAACTCAGCGCAGATGTGTGCCAGCGACGGATGGTCCTTGCCAAATGCCTCCCACCCACTCGCCCACCAGAGCCTGTCGGTCGGAAGAGGCGCAGACACGGGTAAGATTAACAGACAGCGTTGGATAAGAAGGTACCTTTATTGGAGTAGAGGAGAGGATACATTGGAGCGGCACCGAGGCAGCGCTGCAGAATGCGGCCCGCGCCTTCTGACGGCCTTGTCTCCCCCCCCGCCTCCCCCCCCCCCCCCCCCCCGCTTGTATTCATCGGGGGCTTCATCTTACAGTGCGGTTCTGGCGGCATCTTCCTTGTGTGTGGCCGCGGCAGCGTTGCGGCACTTCCGCGCCACCCATTGCTGACAGGCGGCCGCCGTCTCTAATTTAGTCCCCGACTTCATTTTAGGCCTTCGCGGCCACGCCCCCCGCCCACTCATAGGCCGGCTGCGCTCCCGCCCGTTCCTAGGCCCTCCCACCGCCTCTCTTGGCCTGTGGCTGGGTAAGGGGGGCGGTTTCCTTTAGTTCAGTTGGCTAACTCCGCCCTTCTTCTTGGCCCTCCTGAACCGCGTTTTTTCCTCCACCTCAGGCTGCCGCCATCTTTGCAGCCTGTCAGCCGGAGACGATAGACGGATGTCAGCTATCCCCTGCTGGGGTCCTGCAATTTTCACAAGCCTGGTACAGCGCTTTGGGGGACACCGGACCGTGAGTAGTTCTGCAACTGCAGACTGACACCCTCCTCTGCCTTTCTGTCCCCCAACCTTCCGGCATTTCTTCAGGGTCCTTCTGTTCCTTCTTTATGTCTAACTCTAAGTCTGAGCGTAGCCGGCCGCCGGCCCCCACAGGCACTCTAGTCCAGTTCTTCGTATGCTCCTCTTGCAATTGCAAACTTCCCTCAGGTCAGCCTACTCCCCTTTGCCTGGACTGCAGCAATCCCATTCAGCATGACCCCGTTCAGGAGCCATCTATTGTGCCACGTGAAAGCAAATCCCCCATCCCTGGCTGGGCCTCATCTCTTTCACAATCTGTGGCAGACCTCACCAGAGTGTCTCAGTCCCTAGTGGCCGTTCTTGATAAGTTGCCCCTGGACACTTCTGCAGTGTCCAGCAGGTCGCAAGACATTCCATCTGAGCCAGCCAGCAGAAGCCGCAAAAGACCCAGGCAGGATCTCCGGCCAGAATCCTCTCCTGGCCTCACATCCCCACATAGTCCTTCCCAGCAGTCACCCCCCCGTGCCTCCTCACCCGAGTCAGGTGAAGCATTTTCGGACGTGTCATCCGAAGGGTTTTTAGAGCAGGATTCGGACCAGGACGCGGACATGAAGGTTACAGTACAGAACCTCATAGACTCCCCTGCAAAATCCTCGGATCAGGAGGTTTCGTTCAGACTGGCAGAAACACCTTCCAGGGTTTTCGCCTCCCACTCTGAGTTTGGCAAGGTTCTTACCAGGGAAAGAGAAAATCCGACCAGGCGCTTTCAAAGAGGGAAGCGCCTCGGCGTGCTGTATCAGTTTGCCAAAGAGCTCACCGACAACTGGTCTGCTTCCCCCTCGGTAGACGCACCCGTGTCCAGACTTTCTAACAACACGGTCCTCCCGATTTCAGGTGTGGCGTCGCTAAAAGATTCTAATGATAGAATTATAGAATCTTTAGCAAAGTCAGCATTTGAAGCGGCTGCAGCAGTGCTAAGCCCAGCCTTCGCTTCATCTTGGGTAGCGAAGGCCATAGCCACTTGGGCAGAGGATCCTCCGCAAGGGCATCCTAGATAAGGCCCAACCAGAGCATTTGGCTGATCTGGCCAACCAGATCTCCCATGCAGGGGATTATCTGCTCTCTGCCTCCTTGGATGCCGCGTCCTGCACAGTTCAGGCGTCAAGCAACATGGTGACAGTCCGACGTACAATTTGGCTCAAGCTTGGCAGGCGGATTTGTCTTCAAAAAAGTCCCTTACCAATCTGCCTTTTCAGGGAGCGCGTTTCTTCGGATCCCAGCTGGAACAGATTATTAAGGACGCCACTGGGGGCATGAGTTCCCTCCTCCCTCAGTCCAAGCCTCGCAGACCTCCGCTAAGACGTCAGTTTCGGCCCTTTCGGTCTTTCCGCCGCTTCAATATGGCAGAGAACTTCTCTAACCAACAGAGACCGCAGGCACGCCAGGATAGGAAGAAGGTGTCTTTCAGACCCACTCCTTCCTGGCGATCTCACTCCTCCCAGGGCAGATCCTCCAGGTCCAGATCTGGACGGTCCACATCAGCATGACTATCAACGAACCCCCGGGGGTCCTTCCCAATTAGGAGGTCGACTCCTTTTCTTCAGAGACGTCTGGCTTGCCTCAGTAGAGGACGCTTGGGTCAGGGAAGTTGTATCATCAGGATACAGGATAGAGTTCATTTCTCGTCCTCGGGATCGTTTCTTCGAGTCCCGACCTCCATCGGATCCTGCCTTAGTTCTGGTGTTCTTTGCGTCCATCGCCTCTCTCCTCAATTCCGGAGTGATTGTGCCTGTTCCCGAATCAGAACGTTTCACAGGATTTTATTCAAACCTGTTTGTGGTACCGAAAAAAGGCGGGACAGTTCGCCCCATCTTGGACCTCAAGTTACTCAACAAGAGAGTCCGACTGCGTAATTTCCGAATGGAGTCTCTTCGGTCGGTAATCGCTTCCATGGAGATGCAGGAGTTCATGTGTTCAATAGACATTCAAGATGCCTATCTACATGTTCCCATATTCTCCGGGCATCAGAAATTCCTGCGTTTCGCGATTCGCCAGGAACATTACCAGTGCGATGCACTGCCGTTCGGTCTCGCAACCGCACCCAGAGTATTTACAAAGATCATGGCGGCGTTGATGGTCTTGTTGAGAATCAGAGGTCTCGTTCTCTTTCCGTACTTCGACGACATTCTGATCAAAGCTCCATCCTTTCATCAAGCTCGCCAAAGTCTTACCATCGTCCTCGGCACCCTGTCCAATTTCGGGTGGCTCATCAACAAAAGTCCTGTCTTGTCCCGACACAACGTCTTGTGTTTCTGGGTCTATTGTTCGACACTCGACGATCGAGGGTGTTTCTCCCACAAGAGAAAATTGGCTCCCTGCAGCGGGATGTACGATCGTTGCAGATCATACGACTTCCATCTCTCCGAACAACCATGAAAGTCCTGGGAAAGATGGTGGCGGCGACAGAGGTGGTTCCCTTTTCCCAATTTCACTCCAGACCTCTCCAACATGCCATCCTGTCTCGGTGGAACAGGTCTGTCCTTTTCCTGGGTCACCCATTTCGCCTTTCATACCGGGTAAAGCAGTCCCTCAATTGGTGGCTGACGTCTCCTCTCGTCTCCCTAGGACGGTCATTCCTTCCCATTCACTGGAAGATTGTGACAACGGATGCCAGCCTCCTCGGCTGGGGGGCAGTGTTCCGCGATCATACTGTTCAGGGACGATGGTTGACTCAGGAGTCAGCCCTGCCAATCAACGTCCTCGATATACGAGCGATTTATCTGTCTCTCGTTCACTGGGAGAGACTTCTCAAGGGCCTGCCTATCCGGATTCAGACAGACAATGCCACAGCAGTGGCATATGTCAACCGCCAGGGGGGGACACGGAGCGTCTTAGCCCTGGCAGAAGTGTCCAAGATTCTTCATTGGGCAGAGGTTTCAGTCCCGGCAATATCCGCGGTGCACATTCCCGGCGTGGACAACTGGGCCGCCGATTTTCTCAGCCGTGAGGGTCTCGCGGCGGGAGAATGGTCCCTACATCCGGAGGTATTTCTTCAGCTTTGCCGTTGTTGGGGAACCCCGGACGTAGATCTGCTAGCTTCTCGCCTCAACAGGAAAGTCCCACAGTTTGTATCCAGGGCTCGAGATCCTCTTGCAGTGGGTGCCGACGCTCTGGCCATTCCTTGGTCGCAGTTCAAGCTCCCCTACCTGTTCCCTCCCCTGCCTCTTCTTCCCAGGCTGTTGAAGAAGATCAAGGTGGAAGGAATTCCAGTCATCCTCATCGCCCCGAATTGGCCCAGAAGGTCTTGGTTCGCGGACATCGTCAACCTTCTCGCGGACGCCCCCTGGAAGCTTCCAGACAGGGCAGATCTACTGTCTCAAGGTCCGATTTGCCATCCCAATTCTCGGCCGCTCAATCTAACGACGTGGCTGTTGAGACCGAGGTTTTGAAACGATCAGGCTTTTCGGATCAAGTTATTCATACCATGATCCGGGCCAGAAAGCCATCGTCTTCCAAAATTTATTACCGTACTTGGAAAGCCTATTTCACTTGGTGCGAAGCCAACGACATTCCACCCATGCGTTTCTCGCTCCCTTCTGTCCTAGCATTTCTTCAGGCAGGGTTTGATGCAGGCCTCGCCCTCAGCTCTTTAAACGGTCAAGTTTCGGCGCTGTCCATTTTATTCCAGAAGACCTTGGCCTCTCGTCCGCAGGTCAAAACCTTCCTTCAAGGAGTGGCTCATACGGCTCCTCTGTACCGAGCGCCCGTAGATCCTTGGGATCTTAACCTGGTTCTCGAGGTCCTGCAAGGTCCTCCCTTTGAACCTCTCAGGGAGATTTCCCTATCTCTCCTTTCATGGAAAGTAGCCTTCCTAGTAGCCATCACCTCCATCCGGCGTGTGTCGGAATTGGCAGCACTCTCTTGCCGCTCTCCTTTCTTGGTACTCCACCAGGACAAGGTAGTTCTGCGGCCTCCGCCCTCTTTCCTTCCTAAAGTGGTGTCCACTTTCCACCTGAATGAGGATATTGTTCTCCCGTCCTTTCGTCCGGGTCCAACTCGCCCTCGGGAGCGCTCCTTGAACAAGCTGGACTTGGTCAGTTCGATGAAGGTCTACCTAGCTAGGACAACTCCTTTTGCGGAAGACAGACTCTCTCTTCATCATTCCAGATGGGGCGCGGAAAGGTCAGCCGGCCTCCAAAGCTACTATTGCTCGCTGGATCAGATCGACAATTTTGGAAGCCTACCGGGTCACACATCGTTTGGCCCCTCCGGGAATTAGAGCTCACTCTACCGGGCAGTTGGTTCCTCCTGGGCGGTGCGATACAGAGCTTCCGCGCTGCAGCTTTGCAAAGCTGCAACCTGGTCATCGGTTCACACGTTTGTGAAATTCTACAAGGTCCACACCTACGTTTCGGCGGATGCCAGCCTAGGTAGAAGAATCCTGCAGGCAGCGGTGGTGAGTCCGCTGGCCTGATGGAAGTTTGTTCTCCCTCCCCAGGGACTGCTTTGGGACGTCCCATGGTCTCTGTGTCCCCCAATGAAGCGATAGCGAAAACAGGATTTTTGGGTTGCTTACCGTAAAATCTGTTTCTCGGAGCCTTCATTGGGGGACACAGCACCCTCCCATGTTCTACAACTCCTGTTCTTATGGTTGTTAGTTATTTACAGTTGAGTTGTCTGTTCTGTTTCAGTCTATTCTGTTACTTCTCCTACTGCTTTCTCACTAACTGAGGAATCTCCTGCTGGTCGGTGGGGTGTACACTGCGGAGGAGGAGCTAACCTTTTTTTGTGCATAGTGTCAGCCTCCTAGTGGCAGCAGCATACACCCATGGTCTCTGTGTCCCCCAATGAAGGCTCCGAGAAACAGATTTTACGGTAAGCAACCCAAAAATCCTATTTTTGCGGAGTCAAAAGTAAGAAAAGGACGAATTCTAGAAATGTTTTTGAGGTGCCGATAAGGCTAGTTTCACACTAGCGTTTCACTGACCCGCGTCAGTCTGCACACGGTGCGTTTGGTGCAGGTTGGCGCACCGTCAAAAGGACGCATGCGCCGGCAAAAGCATACCTGCGCACGGTCTGCGTACCCAATGCTAAAGATGGGGTACGCAGGTCGCATGCAGCGTCATGCGCCCATAGGCGGAGCTAACAGGAGGAGGCGCGTCAGGGGCGGAGCTTAGAGGCGGCCGTGTGCAGACCGATGCAGGTCAGTGAAACGCTAGTATGAAACTAGCCTAACAAGAGTGAGCCAGTGATCGGATGTGGGGGGCGAATGAAAGCTCGGAGTCAAGTATGACCCCAACACAGCGGGCATGTTGCTGGGGTGTAATTGTGGAACCACACACAGAAATGGCAATGTCGGGCATAGGTACATTAGTAGAGGGAGGAAACACAAGGCGTTCAGTGTTTGACAGGTTAAGTTTCAGATATAGTGAGGACATGATGTTAGACACAGCGTTTAGACAATTGCTGGTGTTTTCTAAGAAGGCTGGCGTGATGTCAGGAGAAGAAGCATATAATTGGGTATCATCAGCATAGAGATGGTACTGGAAACCAAATCTACTGATTGTTTGATCAGTAGGGTCAGTGTACAAGGAAAAGAGGAGGGGGCCTAGAACCGATCCTTGAGGAACCCCAACAGTAAGGGGAAGATGAGGAGGAGGAGCCAGCAAAAGATACAGTAAAGGAGCGGTCAGAGAGATAGGAGGAGAACCAGGCGAGAACGGTGTCCTTGAGGCCAATGGAGCGGACCATAGTGAGGAGGAGCTGATGATCCACAGTGTCGAATGCTGCAGAGAGATCCAAGAGAATTAGCATGGAGTAATGACCATTAGATTTAGCTGTTAGTAAGGAAGAATAGAGTTTGTTTCTTCCCAGCAGCCGTGCTTTCAGTGCAGCAGACGCAGGGCTTTAGAACGCTTTTATACTACAGATTAACCCATATCTTCAGGTAGATGGCTCTTTAGGACATGACTCAGTTCCCTTTTAATCTCTTTATTAAGACGTAGTGAACACTTTTTTTTTTCCATATATATGTGATCTTTGTTGTATTTAGGATATTGGGGTGACTGAGAATTTCATATAAGGTCAGGAATATTTTAAGTAGCTTTTCTACATGTTTCCCTTAGGTGCAACTGACTCTTCTGACTGCCATTGTTAAACTGTTTTTGAAGAAGCCATCTGAGACCCAAGAGCTGGTCCAACAAGTCCTGAGCCTTGCTACACAGGTATGACTTCTTTTTTTTTTTTTAAACTGTTTATTTTTATTATCTGAAAAAGTTTTTTTGTTTTTAAAAACATAAACACGAAAGGTTACATTTCAAGAAAAAGAGAAAAGGAAAAAATTTCCCTCCTCTCTTCCATCAAATTTGACACAACTTTTAGACAGGGGTGAGACGTAGGGAAAGATAGGGAAGGGTATGAAGGAGTATTTGACACATTTTGCATACAGCTCAGCATATCAAAATATATACACAGGTATGACTTCTAAATAAACACATTTATCCTTTATATTCTCTAAGATTTAATGCATTCAAACTGCTATAGATAATTTTCCAAGATTCTATGTCCTGTGTTGTTAAACATAGTATGCCAGTCATATTTTCCTTGTGTTTTCCTGCTGATGTAACTTTTTTGTCCATTAGACCATAGCTATATGGTTACTGTATGTTAGCCGTATTGCCTGCCTTTAGTCTGAATTAGTTTCATTTGAGTTTGAGGTGTTTCCGTTGTCCGTTTGCGTTACACTACAGATCTGCTTTTGAAATTATTTTTCCGGCATAGTTGCCTTACTGCGCCCTCTGTGGATCTGGAGGTCTGCGCAGGCTCTGCCAACAGTGTCCACTCTCCTGAAGTCACAAGACTGCTGTAGCCGTCACGTTGCTATAAGTGCTTCTCTGGATCTTTCTCGGAGGATGCGCTATTCTAGTTACCTTACCGTTGCAGCCAGTCACTGGCTGCAGCGGTTCAATGACTTTTGAATGGAGCAGATACCATTCCAGAGCCGCCTGTGCTGGATCGGCGTGAACTCTTGAAGCAATGTATACTTCTGTTTATTATTCTGTTTATTATTCATCTATCCAAGCCTGAAAAAAATAGTTCAAAGAAGAAAAGCTAGGAAAAGGAAATCCATTTTCTAAAACAGAGAAAGCTTTTTTTTTTTTTTTTTTTTCTTCAATTCTTTTAGGAGCAAGCAATTATTCTTTCCAGGACGTCCACCTGACAGCACCATGGAGGACGTCCTCCTCCTCCTTACAGGGACAGGAAAGCACACGAGAGGTTAAAAGGCCCCGTCCCACCCCTTTCCCTCAGTGTCTTTCCTGTCCCTGCACGGAGGGACATACGAGAGGAGCAGGAAGCTTACCGGAGGGCGCAGGGGGATCGGGCGGCCGGTCCAATCCTTCCCCCTGTCAGGATGCCCAGGGCCGACACTTCCCGGTGGGGAGTCCCTCTGCCCCAAAGCCAGGAAGCCGGATGGGCGCCGCCATTGCAGGATGCTCGGTGGGCGGGGCTTCAGAGCAGGAAGCGGAAGTGGCCGGCGCGCGGCGATGACGTCACGCGCCGATTTGAAAACAGCGCGCCAGCAGCCTGGGCACGCTAGAAGCTCAGTGCACGCCAGCAGCTCACCGCACGCCAGCAGTTCGCCGCACGCAACAACTGCTTCAGTGGTATGGACCCAGAGGCGCCAGCCGACAGAGGGGTAAGTGCGCCTGGCGCAATCCAACCCCCACACGGCCTTCCCCGCAGCCCAGGACAACTGACCCGACTATCCCTGTTCTGTATCGTACAGGAGAAGGGTGCCCCAGCCCCCTCGACAGAGGGTAAGGATTCGGTAAAGGCCACATCTAAGTCTGTCAGATGCCCGGTTTGCAGGGTAAAGCTGCCAGACAACTATACCAAGACTCTGCAGACCCTGCACTTCAAGGGTCGTAAGAGACGAGCAGCCGTCCCTCCTTGCCGAGATGCGATCCTTGATTCGGGAGGAAGTACAGGCCGCCAGATCCAGTCTCTCACGGCAGCAGTCCCCTAGTTCGGGGCAAAGCCGGAAGCGGGCGAGGTGGGAGATGGAGCTAGCCTCGGAGACCAGCTCGCCTGAGGGGTCAGACCCCCGGGACTCGGATCCCGAGGAGGGGGAGATCCCGACTGACAGGAGGGACCAAGGCAGGAAATACCTGTTTAAGTTAGAGGACACCGAGGACTTGGTGCAGACGGTAAGGAACACCATGCAGATAGAGGATGTTCCAAAACCGCAGTCCCGACAGGACCTGATGTTTGGGGGACTGGTCGCTCGGAAACAAACTGTGTTCCCCGTAAGCGAACACATTAAGACAATGGTCCTAGAAGAATGGAAAGAGGCAGAACGGCGACTCGTACTGTCTCGGGACTTTAAGAGCCGACTGCCCTTTGACCCAGAGGAAACACAATTGTGGGAGGAAATTCCTAAAATCGATGTTCCTGTAGCTAGGGTGACCAAAAAAACCGCCATCCCCTTCGAGGTCTCATCAAGTCTCAGAGACCCGATGGACCGGAAGGCGGATATTCTATTAAAGAGAACATGGGAATCGGCAGCTGCCCTTACTAAGGTTAACATAGCAGCCACCTCAGTGGCCAGGTCCATGTTCCTATGGGTGGGGCAGTTGGAAGAGCATTTATCCAACAAGACCCCTAGATCTGAGATCCTACTTCCCTCCCTCTGATGAAATTAGCCACTGCGTTTCTTTCAGATACGTCGGCCGAGTCAGTAAGATTCGCAGCCAGAAACAGCTCCCTTTCCAACGCAGCTAGGCGAGCGGTTTGGCTGAAGTCTTGGTCTGGGGATAACGCTTCAAAGGCTAAGCTTTGCTCCATCCCCTTTTCAGGCTCAAGGGTGTTTGGGCCAGCTCTAGATAGCATCCTAGAGCAGGTGTCTGACAAAAACAAGGGGTTTCCAGAAGAAAAACCCAAGCGTCCCCAGTCCTTTCGTAGAGGGTCCTTTTTCAGGAGACAGACCGACTTTAGGAGCCAGGGTAGATCCAACAGGGGCTCCTTTAGAAACACTCAGAGCCAAGGGGGGAGAAGCAAAGCCCCTCTTTTCGCGTCATCCTCCAGGTCTAGAAGGCAATGACGCCATAGGTGTCGGGGGAAGACTGTGACGATTCGCAGCAAGGTGGCGCCAGGTAACCCAGAACCAGTGGGTCCTCAGAACCATCACAGAAGGGTACAGCATAGAATGTTATTCCCCTCCCCCCGACAGATACATCGCCCCCACTGTAGTCCCGGAAGACTCTACCATGTGGGCAGATCTACAGGACCTGCTCAGGTCAGAGGTCATAGTGCCAGTTCCGCAGCAGGAGAGGGGAAAAGGTCATTACTCTTCCCTATTCTCCATTACAAAACCATCTGGCGAGGCCAGAACAATCATAAACTTAAAACCCCTAAATGCCTGGGTGGTATACAAAAGGTTTCGAATGGAATCAATACGCTCAGCAATTCAACTTATAGACAGGGATGCCGTCATGTGTACTCTGGACCTGAAGAGTGCATACTATCAGGTCCCCATCCATCCCTCATCTCAGAGCTTATTAAGATTCGCAATCAGTCTACCGTTCCGGACCTGCCAGTTCCAGTGCCTTCCGTTCGGGCTGGCTTCGGCCCCCCCGAATATTTACAAAGCTGGTAGCGGAGGTGGTAGCCTACCTGAGAAAGCAGGGAGTCATTATAATACCGTATCTAGACGACTTTCTCCTAGTCGCAGGATCAGAAGAAAGGCTCATTCAGGACAGGAGCCGAACGATCAGAACACTGGAGTATCTCGGCTGGCTGATCAACGACCAGAAGTCAGACCTAAAGCCAGAAAGCAGGAAGATCTTCCTGGGAGTCCTTCTGGATTCAAGAGACAGAATATCCCAGGCTACCGAGAAAAAAGCAGCAGACAATTCAAGACAGAGTCAAGGGACTACTGAGACATCGCTCCTCCATAAGAGGTGCAATGGAAGTTCTGGGTCTGATGACGGCTTGCATTCCATGCGTCAGATGGGCCCAGTCCCATTCGAGGCCCCTGCAAAAGGAAATCCTCGCAGGATGGAACAGGCGTCAGGATTCGCTCGACGGGCACATATCCTTACCAGACACGGTAAGAAGATCCCTGCGGTGGTGGATACAGCCCCAGAACTTACAGGTGGGCGTGCTATGGACAACCTCGCCGTACGTGGTAATCACCACAGACGCCAGTACGTGGGGATGGGGAGCCCATGTAGAAGGGAGAATTTTTCAGGGAAGATGGCCGGTCAGCAGCAGAAGCAGATCTTCCAACTTCAGGGAGCTCTATGCGGTCTGGGAGGCCCTGCGTCAGAACCGGTCGGTAGTGAGAAATCGACATGTCCGGATATTGTCCGACAACACAACGGCAGTCTCATTCCTGAAGCACCAGGGAGGTCCGAGACATCGACCACTCCAGGCACTTGCAGGACGAATATTCGCCTGGGCAGAAGAGATGGTCCTCTCCATAACGGCAATCCACCTAGAGGGTTCTCAGAACGTAGTAGCAGACTATCTTAGCAGACTGCGGGTCAGCCTGACAGAGTGGGGACTAAACGAAGAAATCTTCCATCAGCTTTGTCAGCGTTGGGGGACCCCCAGTATAGACCTGTTTGCAGAACTCAAAGGTCGCCAGATTCTACTCCTTGAACCCAGCAGACCACCCGGACGGAGTAGATGCCCTGAGCCAGGCCTGGACGGAACCCCTCTTGTATGCATTCCCACCACTGGCGCTGATATCGGCGGTACTCGGGAAGATCTGCGAGGACCGCGCGTCGGTGATATTAATAGTGCCATACTGGCCAAAGAGAAGCTGGTTTCTGCTGCTAGGAGCCATGGCAGTAGGAAACCCAGTCGAGCTACCCCTGAAGGGAGATGTTATCCACCAGGGGCCGATTCGCCATCCAGACCCAGCAAGGCTACACCTCTCGGCATGGATCCTGAAGGGGACATCCTGAGAGCAAAGGGCTTTTCCGAGCAGGTCATATCCACTCTACTGGCCAGCAGGAAACCGGTAACATCTGCAATCTACAGAAAAATATGGAAGAGATTCTGCCTGGAAGGTGGCAGGTCCGACCTCTCGGCAGGTACCCCTGACCTCCCTAGTGTCCTAGACTTTCTGCAGTCAGGATGTAATAAAGGGCTTAAACCCAGCACGTTAAAGGTCCAGATTTCGGCTTTGAGCGCCTTCTTCGACTACCCTTTAGCCTCCCATCCTTGGGTGGTAAGATTCATAAAGGCCACGCAGCGTCTTCGCCCCACAATTAAGCAGCTCACCCCGCACTGGGACCTCAGCCTGGTACTCAGATCTTTATGTAGGGACCCCTACATGCCTAGTGATAGAATGTCCATTTCGACTCTCTCTCGGAAGTCGGCTTTCCTGGTACCCATTACCACGGCCAAAAGAATAGGGGAGATCCAGGCCCTGTCCACCAAGGATCCATATCTCCAGATCAGAGACGATCATATAACCTTAAGATTAGATCTGGCTTTTATCCCCAAGGTAGCCTCTTATCAGAATATAAATCCGGAGATAGTGCTACCATCCTTCTGCAGCAATCCCCGCAATGAGAAAGAACAGCGTCTCCACTCCCTAGACGTAAGACGGGCAGTTATAAGCTATCTAGAGGCCACCAATGACTGGCGTATTGACTCAAACCTGTTCATCCTCTTCGGGGGGTAAAAATAGGGGGAGAAAAGCCTCTAAGGCGTCCATCGCAAGATGGATCACCTCAGTAATTTCAGACGCCTACCAGTCGGAAGGCGCCAACCCACCAGATACCTTAAGGGCCCACTCTACTAGGGCAGTTTCAGCCTCCTGGGCCGAGCGCGCAGGCGCCTCAGTCGAGCAGATTTGTAGAGCGGCAACTTGGGCCAGCCTGAATACATTTTGCAAGCACTACAAACTTGACGTGATATCAGGCCAACATACCGCATTTGGGAGAAAAGTTCTCCAGGCGGTGATCCCACCCTGAGGAGGTGCTTTGGTACTCTCCATGGTGCTGTCAGGTGGACGTCCTGGAAAATAGGTATTAGACCTACCGGTAATGATGTTTCCAGGAGTCCATCCTGACAGCACAGGTAGTTCCCTCCCTGATAGGTTAAGTGATGTCATATGATGTAATATGATGATACCATTAAAAGAGTTATAGCATTATCCACGCTGTGGTACTTGTTAAGTCACTGAGGGAAAGGGGTGGGACGGGGCCTTTTAACCTCTCGTGTGCTTTCCTGTCCCTGTAAGGAGGAGGAGGATGTCCTCCATGGTGCTGTCAGGATGGACTCCTGGAAACATCATTACCGGTAGGTCTAATACCTATTTTTTGCCCTTTCATTTTTTACTCTTCTTCCAAAAGTGATGATTTTGTTTGTTTCCTCTTACATAGCGTACAGACTTGTTTTTTCTTTTTTTTGGGGACAAGTTGCACTTTTGAATGACTCCATTCATTTTACTGTCAATGTGCTGAATAACACAAAAAAATTCCAAGTGTGGTGAAAAAATATACAATTCCGACATGGATTTTGGGGTTTTGTTGTTTTTTTTTACGGAGATCATTTATTGGAAGTAATGACCTAGAAACGTGATTCTCCAGATCAGTATGTGCACGACAATACCAAGTTTGCACTTTTTTTGGGGATTTTTATATAGTAATAATTAGATTCAGAAGTTATAAGAAAAAAGAATGTGGTTTGGGTTGCCATTTTACAAGACCTTAATATTTTTACTTTTCCCTATGTGATGCTTGTTTTTCATGCTGCAAGTTGGTGTTTTGAATTGTACCATTTTTTAGATACATATGATGTTTTAAACGCTTTTTATTGTATATTTTAGGGGTTGGTGGTAGAGCGGAAAAACACAATTCTGGAAATTTTTTTCTTCTCTTTATGGAGTTTATCAATCAGGCTAATTTATTTGAATACATACTTTTTATATTGAGATCACCTTAATGGACTTGAATATGCGATCTTCTGATCACTTTTATTATGTACCAGTGTCCAGAGCCTTCAGTAAGTGTAAACTTTCATAGTGTACCATCAGACCCTGCGATTGGGGGGGACTTGCTGAGTCGACATTTAAATGCTGCTGTCAGATTGACAGCAAAAACGGATGCCGGCTATTATAGCCAGCATCAGCTCCGTCCAAATGGGTTAATATCCGAGACTTGTAATCCTACCTTTGTGAGAGTCCATTCCAAAAAGCTCTTTTGAGCAGCTGTCTTAATGAACCACTCTGAACCAGCCATTACTTACTCTTTCTTGCTAAACAGATGGAGACTGTGGCACTAGCTTGATCTCCGTGCACACTGACGTGCCCCATGTAGATCCAATATTCTTACATTGAACGAAGGGAGCAGCGTGGGCAGAGAGGCGCTGCCTCTTTCAGAACTATTTGTGCCCAGCTGTTTTGTACTTGCAGCCCCCTGCCGCAGCTAATAAGTGGTTCTAGTAATCTGAATATCAGCATTTAAGCTCCGTCATCAATAAGAGGCACATAGATTTTGACCTTTTTTAAAAGGTCCATCCCTAAACAGTCAACCCTTGTGTGGTTTACAAAAGTGGGTGAGAGAAGTCTGATCAGACATGGATTTCTTTTTAACCAGCAAAATGGAAAATTTAGATTGTATGCAAATTTAGTTCGGCTGCAGGGTAGCCACATCCACGTGTAAGAATCCATTGTACTCTTCCTCTTCTATTTCTATATGTGGCAGAACAGATCTTTAATATATATTTATATATTATACATTTTGTATTAAAATCAGTGGAAGAATTGCAATTATCACACTGGCCCCTGTGGCTATTCTAGATTTATACTTTCTATTGATTCTTGAAAATCACATGTACATTAGCAGCATTAGAGTGACTCTTACTCTGAGTATTGAAGCATCTAAGAAGTGTGTGCAAAGATCATTGTGAGTGGGAAAGGCAGGGAGCAAGGTCAGCTGTGACATTGCCCATTGTGATTTGGGGGATCCTGTGTTATTGCCTACAGTGGTATTACCTGTAATTTTAATCCTGACTTTGATGATAATGAGACTTCTGAAAATTCTTCAATTAAGAATAAGAAGCTCTTGTCTAAAATAGCCACAGTGGTTAGTGAGAAAATTTGCAAAACTTTCTTTAATACAGATTGAGATATGGAAAAAAAACAAAAAAAAAACAGATTTGTTGACATGGGAATGGACAGCTGTTTTTTTTTTTTTGTTTGTTTTTTCCTGTGAAATGTAACTTGACAGTCAGTCCCATGTTCTTGCTGTTTCTGGATTTGAGATAAACCTGGGATTCCCTTTGCTGTTCCTTAGTGCAGCAGCTCAGAATTCTGTGAAATCCTTGATTTTACATGGTTGCATTGTTTTGCTGAGCCTATCTACTGTACGACTTTATCCCCGCTGCCTTTTAAATAGCATGTATAGGATTAACATTTGATAAAACGAGATGTAATGTATTCAGATGCACATTTTATTCACGTTGCTTTAGCATTGGTTCTTTTGCCAGTTTCCTTTTTTTTTTTTTTTTTCTTTTTTCTGCTGGTTTTAGTATGTCTTTGACAGAAACAAATTAGGATTTAAAAGAGTGAGGCTTGGATGGTCCATCAATTTTATCATCTTGAGGGCTCTGTGACTGTGAGAACTAACCATTCTCTGCAGATGTGATACTGTGACTAAACTGCAGGTTTCGCTGAAGTAATGTCATTTGCAAGTGTAGTCCTTGCCCCATAGCCCAAGTTACAGGGATCTCTGCAGAGCCCAATCTGAATAATGTAAGGGTAAGGCCTGTTTCACACTTACGTTTTTCCTGTGCGTTGGCAGCCGCTAAAATGGCGGATAACGGATCCGTGGGCGATGAAACACCAACGGGAGCCACCGAACCGTTGGTGCGCCAGGAACCGCGGCTGAAAAGAAAAAATGACTACCGGCGATGTAGCGGCAGCGGGCAGAGGAGGCGAGATCTCGGGCGATGTCGCGGTGAGTGGAGGCGAGATCTCGGGCGGTGAGTGGAAGAGTGAGAGAGAGATTTTTTTTTTTATCCAGCAGCCAGATTGGATTTAGGGTTAAACATGTAACAAAAGAGGAAAAAACAGATCCGGACAACAAAAAAAGTTGCATTGTCTGTTCGGTGATCTCAGTGGGCGCCAAAATTTTGGCGGATCTGCAGAAATACAGATGCAACGGACGATCCTCAGTCAAAATCTGCCGATAATGAAAGTCAATGGGGAAAAAAAAACGGATCCGCCAAGATAAATGGCGGATTTGTTTTTTTTTCCAAATCGGCGTATTTTGACTGATGGTGACAAACGGATGTGTGAAACAGGCCTTAGCTGGAACATCTCCGCTCCATTCATTGTCATTGGAATTGCCAGAGGCTACCAGGATCTGCGCATGCATCAATTTAGACAATGCTCTCCAGAGGGCCGGTGGGAATCCTAATGGTGGGACTCCCGCAATCAGCAAATTAACTATTTTCTTTACTACTTTACATTCATTTTAAGTTTCTTCTGGGTATGCATTGGTTCTCAATGGGGTAAGGGGAGTAAAAATGACCATACAAATTGGGTCCATGTCGTCTGATGATGATTTTATCCACAACAGCAAATATTGGGAGAAAGAAGGATCAGTCTGAGTTTTTTTACATGCTTGGTCCTTTTGTTTTACAGGAAGATTAGCGAAGGCCAGAAGTTTCTGGCAGCAGCATACTCTCCCCTCCCTAATGAGAAAACACGCACTGTGTATTGGGAGTCCTAGTGGATTGCAGACTGCTGCCTAAAGTGTGTGGCCTGCCTAATAGTGTAGCTGATTGACATAATTAGTATGTTAATAGTACATGTCCGCTCTGAGGGGGAAGTTCTAAGGCAGTACACCTGTCCTTTTTCACCATTTTTGGGGACTATTACATATTTTATGTATTCTGGAGTAGATGGAAGGGTGTGGTGTTTTTTTCCTACAGATTTATCATTTGCTTTATTGCTCTTTTGCCTGTACTTTATTTTTACTATATTCTGGACTGTTCCTACTGTAGAAGTATGATCCGCATGCAGAGAATTTTTGTTCACGCTGCCGGCAGTGTAGGTTTGTATTGTCTGCTTTTATAAAATGTTTGAAGTTTTCAATTAAAAAAAAAAAATCATTTTGAAAAAGAATTGTCGCGGATACTGGTGACTCTCTTACTTCTGTGAGAACAAGTATCAGGACCACGTCTGGTTATCGAGAGAATCATACACCCCAATACACATTAAATGGTTGGCTGATTTCACCGATATTGGCAGGTTCAGCCACGTTATTCTAGTCTGTATTGGCACCTTAAAGGCAATCTGTCAGCAGGTTTTTGCTACCTTGTCTGAGAGCAGCATAATGTAGGGACAGTGACTCTGATTCCAGCAGTGTATCACTTATTTTACGGTTTGCTAAAGTTGTGATAAAATCTTTATTTTCTCTGCTGCAGATCTAACAGCTCTGTATAACTCCACCGACACCACTGATTGGCAGCTTTTTGTGGATGCTATGCATAGGCAGAAAACTGCCAATCAATGGTGAGGGAGGGGTTATACAGAGCTCATGAATATGGAGGACTCCATAGCAGTAGGTTTACTAGTCCTCTAGTGATAATCTCCTGCTGATGAAACAGTGATTTTTATAAAACTACAACACAGTCCAGACAGTGATGCATCTTTGGAATCAGGATCCCTATCTGTCATGTTGCTCTCTGATTAGGTGGCAAAAACCTGTCGTAGCTAAACCTTGGAACTGAAATGTATGTTAAAGTCAAGATACACATAACTGAAATTGGGGAGATGACTGGTAACGAGGATTAATGCATCAGAAGAGTTTGTCAAATAAATTTGTCTGCCCTTTATGATAACCAACTGCGATATTTTGTTTAATAAGGCAGTGGAAGGTGATTATATCGTATCACTATTGATAATCCCATAAGTCTGTTTATTAAAAACTCTCTTTTTTGCTCTGATTGTAGGATTCTGATAACCCTGACCTTCGTGACCGAGGATACATTTATTGGCGCTTGCTGTCTACTGATCCCGTCACTGCTAAAGAGGTGGTGCTTTCAGAGAAACCTTTGATCTCTGAGGAGACCGACTTGATTGAGCCCACTTTATTGGATGAGTTGATTTGCCACATTGGTTCTCTTGCTTCGGTTTATCACAAGCCACCCAATGCCTTTGTTGAAGGCAGCCATGGAGTTCATCGTAAGCATCTTCCCATCCAACATGGAAGGTTAGTGTCATTACGTGTATGAAATTATGTATCTTCCTACTCTGGACAGTATGGTCTCTGATTTGCTTATCCATTCACTTCAGCAGTTTTCTATATTTACGTCAAACCATCTTGTCTGGCATACAGCACTTCATATATGAACTAAATGTAAGAAACGTCACAAACATCCAGAGTTGTCAATGGTACCAGCAATTTCCGAGGGATCTACAAATGGCACTGCTCCTGTATTTTTTTGAGTTATGTGAATGAAGCTGTAACTGGACGAAAAAGGGGTGTATGTGTGTGTGTGTGTGTGTGTGTGTGTGTGTGTGTGTGTGTGTGTGTGTGTGTGTGTGTATATAATATACTAGTGCTCTGCACGCGGGATTTCCGTAACAAACAGATATACTCAACTTCCTACGGCCCCTGATCTCCTCTCCACGCTCCCGGCATCTTCTGGTCCCAGTAATGCTTAGCGTGAAGGACTGGAGATTGTCACTCTCGCGAGAGCGCGACGTCATCAAGCGGTCTTTCGCACAAAGCGTGTTGTGGAGGCCCCAGCCCTGCAGTGTGAATACATCATAACACACTGCGGGGCGGGATCTGGGGCCTCCGCATCACGCAGGCGCGATAGCCTGATGTCAGTTCTCGGGCAGCACGCACTGCGCATGCCCGAGAACTCTTGTCACAGCGCAGGCGGCGGCACACAGGGGCATGATTGACGGATGGTGGGTGGCGCCCAGACACAAGACAAGGGGCATGATGGACGGATGGGAGGCGGCTGATACAGGGGGACACAGCATACCTATGGGACACATTACAGGTATGAGGAGCTATTTATAAAAGTCGATATTTCAGCATTACTAGGGGTCAGAAACAGAAGAGCCACCTTCACAGAATGCAGCCTTAGTGCTACTGAAGGTGGCTCTTTAACTTAAAAACGCCCGGGCGGGGTCACAGGTTCCCTTTAAGTGTGCTCAGTTTGACAATATAATCCCTTGTCCAGAGATGCACCTACAGTATCTATTGGTAGGTCAGGTAATTCTTATGACTAATTCTATTTTTAATCGCTTGGGATGCCTTTGACATGCCAATTTGGACATAACAGTAGGGCTGTGGAGTCTTTATCGAATGGACCAACTTCTAAAATACATTATACATTGGGTACAGTAGCTCAGTGCAGGATGGGCTGTGAATGGTTTCATAAGAACTTGGGAAAGTTATGAAATGTCCTATAAATGTCTGTTCTGTTTATGATCTTGGCTTTTAGTTGAGATGAATTAGTGCTGCCCTTCATGCACATGCTCAGTAGTGAGGCAGGGCTGTGGAGTCGGGGTCAGTGGTTTAGCTTACTGACTTACCGTCCCTGCCTGATGGTACATTCGTGCACCAGCTGCATATATTATTTTTTTTTTTTTTTTTTTTTTTTGTCTCACTCTGGAAAAGCTCTGACGTTTAAGAGAAAACATGCTTATAAAAGTCTTCAATGACTAGTGCGAGGTTGGACCTGGTGACGACTTCCCTTCTGCTTCCATAATTCGTGTTAAGATAGATACCGACCAGTCTTGGTTAGGGGTGCAGTAGAACAATGCTGATTTCGAACTTGTCATCCAAAGCGCATATTCACCAGCTGGCTTTTCATAGTCTGTTTTCTCTCAGTCAGATGGCCATTAATGGTTGTAACCATGGATATGCAAGCTATTGCAATGCCCTACACATGGGATAAGTGATATAGCAAATCAGAAGAACTATTCTACATTTCTAATTAGAGGCAATTGCTAATATTATTATGCTTGCTACATTTTGGGATAGGATCTTGGAGATGGGAATACCCCTTTCAGTCCAAGTGGGTGCCACCAGCCAGTTTTCACTGTGTGTACCTCTTCATCTTCTATGATTTACTGACCAATCATAAGCAGGTAGCAGGCCATCTAACTCACTTTGATCATAATGGACACCTAAGCTACTGCAATGTCCTGCACATGGGGTAAGGACATGGCGAATTAAAAGAACTGTGCTACATTTATAATTGGAGGTATTTGCTAATATTATTTCACCTACTGCATATTGGGATATGATCTTGGAGATGAGAATACTCCTGTAACGTTTTTCAACTTATTAGGTGTTTGATTGCTAATATCTCTGGAATGGAGCGACATAATTAAAAGAGCAAAAATATTTTATTCCACTCTACAGCCACTATTACATTATGTGTCCAGTTCAACATGAAACATTTGGTGAAAGGTCCACTTTAACATTACTGATCAGCTGATAACCTTATGTTTTATTACTATAACCGTTTTAAATTGTTACAATAATTAAAAATCCCTCAATGTGATGCATACAGTTTTATTTATTTTTTATTATGTTTGGCGGTGCTAAGAAGTTGTTCCCTTACTGTATGTCTTTTAGCATTGATATTGGAGACAGTCCAGTAGGACCTGCACCGACAGTCTCTCTTGAACAACCTCAGGTTATTCCCTCACAAGGAGACCTCCTAGGTGACCTTCTGAATCTAGATCTTGGACCGCCAGGGAATGTCCCACAGGTATCCACAATGCAGATGGGAGCTGTGGATCTTCTTGGTGGAGGTCTAGACAGCCTGGTAAGAAATGTCCTGTTTCTTAGCAGTTAAAGAAACTTGTTGTACACATACAATGTACCAGTTCATTTTTACAGTTGTCCAGTGCTTCTGCCAATAGTACTGTAGCATCCACACATGTCTGTGCTATGTGTGCTGTATCTTGTCTTTGAGAAGATTGGATTTACAATTGATTTACATATAAAATATATTTTTTTCTCAATTATGGTCATGTGCCCTGGCAGAGCTATGGTTAAGACATAAACTTGCTATTCACTAGACCTTGTGTCTGTGAGTTGTCTGGACCATTGTGTTCCCACCCAGACATGAGAAACAGCCCGCTTTTCAGCTGGTAATATGTCAGGGCCTGTAGATTTGCTTTTGTAGGCACTGATTGTTGTTTTCTGCAGTTCAGCTGTCTCTCCGCTGACAGTAACCTTTTTGCTTCTTTCCTCCTGTGTCCCGCCTACCCTTGCAGATGGGAGAGGATACGCAATGGGTAACTGGTTCTCACTCAGTAGCACACTGATAAACTGGCATAACTGTCCCCCCTTCCTTTCCATTGGTCTTCATTACAGATCCTTCTTCCCGCTCATCAGGCAGCCCACATGCATGGTCATTAGCCTTCGGATGCCAACATTATGTTCAAAAGCATCCAGTTTATCAACCTGACTGAGCACAATCTTTTCCTTCCCTGCACTTAGTGAGATACCATACACAGCCTAGAATGTTTAGAAACAATATGTCAATACACCATTATGTCATCATGTTGTCTGCTGCTTGTCTGCTTTTTGTCTGTCACATTTGACTTGTCTTTTAGGCTATGTACACACGCTGCGGTTTTTGCTGCGGTTTTGGCCGCTGCGGGTCTGCAGCAGTTCTGCAGACAGTGTACAGTAGCATGTTATCCTATGGGATTTACATTCTGCAGTGCACATGCTGTGGTTTTTTAACTGCGGAAAAGCTGCGGTTTTGAATCCGCAGAAAGAATTGACATGTCAATTCTTTTCTGCGGATTCTGCTGCGGTTTACCATCTCCTACATTGTAGAGATGATAAACCGCAGGTCATTTTACCTGCGGTTCCGCAGTGAAAAAAATCCGCAGACCAATCCGCAGCGTGTGCACTTAGCCTAACACTTTTCTTATGTCTTTGCATATCCAAACTGCAAAGCTTTGAAAAAGTATTCATACTGTTAAAACGTTTCACGTTACAACAATAAACAAGCAAGTATTTGTGAAATATAAAGGAAATGATACATGGTTTTGTAAATATTTGAAAAAATTTAGAAAATTATGATGTGCACTTGTATTCAGCCCCCTGTAGTCTGATATCCCTAAATAAAATCCCGAGTGACCAATTGTCTGCTGAAGTCACTTGATTAATAAATTGAGTCCTCCTATGTGAAGTTTGTCGGTATAACCAGGGCTGTGTAATCGGTAAGCCAAACCTGCGACTCCGCCTCCTCAATTTCCCTTTCACCAACTTCACGACTCCAACATATATTGCTTATATTTAAGTGATAAATTTATTGTAGTACAATGTGAACATCAGACATTTAATCATTTTTATGATACAATCAAGATATTTAGATGGAACATAATATCTATTTATTGGAATACAGCTTTAGAACACAAAACTGTAAATTATAAATATCTAATACACTATGTAATATCGAATATATATATATATTGTGTGTGTATGTGTGTGTGTGTGTGTGTGTGTGTGTATATAATATATATATATATATATATATATATATATATATATATATATATATATATATATATATATAAAAAAGAGAAACAGCACAGTACTTAGCCTCGGGTGCACAGCCCCAGGCAAATAGTCCAGTATCAGCCACAATATCCAATATTCATTCCAAATAAAGGCAGCACTCCATAGTTAATCTTTCAAGTGGTAGTGAGGTTATTGAGAGAGGCTCATTTGAGCCAAAACGTTGCCTTGACATGTGGGTCTAATAAACTCACTACCACTTAAAACATTAACTATGGAGTGCTGCCTTTATTTGGAATGAATATTAAATATACACACTATATAATAAACTATGTAAGTGGCAAAAAACAGTTTTCAGCAAAAACATACTAAATACCATTTGTGCAGTCTATGAATTTGTTCTAAGAAATAGAATTGCCTCCATCAGATCCTCCTTCATAGATGACCTCAAATCTGACCTAATAATTTTAAGTCTAGAGAACAACCTCTCTACACTAACTTGTGTTGGAGGCAAAGCCGTAACCACATGGGCACATAACATCTCTAACAATTTCCGGGTATAAAGGAATTGCCTCATGCACAGTCAGTTTTGATGAACGGTTGAATTTTTCTATTTCTTTGAGAGCAAGTGAAACATTTTGCTGAAATATGGTCAATCTGCTTGCTATAGGAGACGAAGTGAAGTCTTTTATCTTGCGGCAACGCTTTGCCTGCTCCAGGTCATCCAAATACTTGTCAAAGTCAAACTCCTCATCTGATGAGGATGAAGATATGGCAGCAGTAGCACTGTCAGGACCCAAGTCCTCTTGCACCTGGCAGTCCTCCTGTAGGCCACTCATCCTAACTGCTACCTCAGTCAGAGCTTCTTTTCCTTTAGTAAGCTGTTGATCATCAAGCAGTATATGATGACTTGGGCCCACATAAACAGCTGCCAGAAAAATTTCATTTTCCAATAGCTGTGTCTCTCTCCGTTTCATTGAAGCAGAAATGCCATCTGCGATTAAACCACCTCTTTGGGACAGGCCAAATAGCAAGTTCTTCCTCTCCCTTATGAAAATGCCAGGAGTTAAATCCTCAGCTTGTAATTTTTTAGTCACGGTAAATGGGTGATGACGCTATTCCTTCGATTCAGCCACCTGTGTCCATTGACCTTCATTTAGGTTTACCTGAGGGTTCGCCTTATCTATAAGAAACGGTTTTAGTTCAAGCAATCGTTCAATCATTGAATAAGTGCTGCCCCACCGAGTGGTCCGATCGACAGTTGCCCCTTTCCCAGCACGTCTCTTCAAGATGGAATCAATTTTAGGGGTTCTGGCGGCAATAACCAATTTCCTCACTTTTCCAATCAGATTTACAGCATGTCCCTCTTGCAGACTATCTCTTATTGTCAGCTGCGGTGTGTGCACAACTTTCTCCAGCTCGTGACCCAGGTATCGGATCCTGTGCAGGGTAGGCACCCCTCCCCCTCCTCTCTCTGAAGACAGCAGAAGACAGGACAGAGGAGGGGAGATTGCCCCCTGCAGTCTGGAGCCGATGCAGGACGGGAGCACTTCAGCATACAAGTGAGTCTTGATAGGTGCGTGCCCCTGCTTCTAGGGGGGGGGGGGCAGCTGCCCCCCTACCCCTCGCTGGCTACGACCATGATTCACACACAGCATTTTTGCGGATCCGTTTTTTTGCAGTAAAGTGCAGTGACTCTGGGCATCCCAGCAAAGTCAATGGGTTTCACGATATGACATTTAGACATGTTTTGTAAGGATCCGTTTTTGGGCTGAATGAGCATGTCCGTTTGTGTGGCATTTTTCTAATCTGCTTTTGCTATTGAAAGCATTATCTATAAGCTCAAAAACCTATCAGGTGATGTGTTTTTTTTTAAAAAGCTGATCTGCTTTTGCAACTGAAAAATGTATCCTCAAAAAACGCAGCAAAAACGCTGTGTGTGAATGTAGCCTTAGATCAGGAATAGAACAGCCATTTATAGGACATTTCATAATTTTCCCAAATTCCTATGAAAAAATATTCAGCACATTCTGCATTGAACTATTGTACCCAATTTATTATGTATTTTGGAGTCTGAGTCGGCCCATTTTATACCGACTCCACCAAAATGAGCACCGACTCCGACTCCACAGCCCTTGGTATAACTACAGCTGTTCTGTCAAGGCCTCGGAGGTTTGTATGAGAACATTAGGAATTCAAATGACATAATAAATACCATGGAGCACACCAGGCAGGTGAGGGATAAAGTTGAGAAGTATAAAGCAGGGTTAACTTACAAAAACTGAGCATGTCCTGTAGCACTTGTCAGAGTTAATTGGAAGATGGATGGCGCTACATACAGGTCAATCATGGAGGAAAACTTGGTAGAGGCTGCAAATAACTTTAGACTGGGGCGTAGGTTTACCTTCCAACAGGACAACAATCCTAAACATATTACCAGTGCTACAATGGAATGGTTTAGATCAGGGGTCCCCAACCACCGGGCCGCTGCAGTGCCCTTGCCGGTCCGCGGACACAAGGGGAGCCAGGGGCGGTCAGTGGCGTAGCGGGGGCTGGGGCGGCGAGCAGCAGTTATTAGCGGCGGCCAGGGAGCGATCCAAGCAGCTCCGCTGCCTGCAAGAGGGAATAGCAGGAGCGGAGCTGCAAGGACCCGACCACTGCGTCCAGCTTCCTGCCCGCCACCCGCGCTTCCTGTCTCTGACTGACACAGAGAGGAGCGCGCCGCTGCTGTGTCAGAGCGAGGAAGCGCGGGCGGCCGGCAGGTGAGAGGAGAGAGGTGGTGTGTGTGTACGTATAATGTGTGTGTGTGTCTGTCTGTGTGTACGTGTGTGTGTGTCTGTCTGTGTGTACGTGTGTGTGTGTGTTGGTCTGTGTTTGTGTAGCCTGGCCCTGGAGGAGATGGGGACATGAGGAGAAGGCCATGAGGGGAGTGATGGAGAGACAGCAGTGATGGGGTGAAGGCAATGATGGGGAGAGGGGAGTGATGGGGTGAAGGCAATGATGGGGAGACAGCAGTGATGGGGTGAAGGCAATGATGGAGAGATGGCAGTGATGGGGAGAGGGGAGTGATGGGTTGAAGGCCATGATGGAGAGACGGCAGTGATGGGGTGAAGGCAATGATGGAGAGACGTCAGTGATGGGGTGAAGGCAATGATGGAGAGATGGCAGTGATGGGGTGAAGGCAATGATGGAGAGACGTCAGTGATGGGGAGAGGGGAGTGATGGGTTGAAGGCCATGATGGAGAGACGGCAGTGATGGGGTGAAGGCAATGATGGAGAGATGGCAGTGATGGGGAGAAGGGAGTGATGGGGAGAAGGGAGTGATGGGGAGAAGGGAGTGATGGGGTGAAGGCAATGATGGGGAGAAGGGAGTGATGGGGTGAAGGCAATGATGGGGAGAAGGGAGTGATGGGGTGAAGGCAATGATGGGGAGAGGGGAGTGATGGGGTGAAGGCAATGATGGGGAGAAGGGAGTGATGGGGTGAAGGCAATGATGGGGAGAAGGGGGTGATGGAGCACTTATTCAAAACCTATGGTGAGTTGAGTCACATTATAAATGTTATTTAATTATAAGTATGCACTGCTACACTACAACCATGTCCATAGCCCCGCCCCCTTATGACCAAAGCCCCGCCCCTGCCACACCTCCATCCCCGCCCTGCCGGGCCATGGAAGAATGGTCTTGCTTGAAACCGGTCCCTGGTGCAAAAAAGGTTGGGGACCACTGGTTTAGATCAAAGCATATTCACGTGTGATTGACCCAGTCACAGTCCAGACATAAATCCCATTGTGAATCTGTGACAAGACTTGCTGTTCAGACGCCTCCATCCAATGTCACTGAGCTATAGCTAATTTGCAAAGAGGAATGGGCTAAAACTTCAGCTTCTAGATTTGCTAAGCTGTTAGGACCATACCTCAAAAGCAGTAATTATAGCGAAAGGTGATCCTACAAAATATTGACTCAGGGGACTAATTCAAACGTCCGTCACAATTTTCAGAGTTATATTTTTAAAATAATTAGAAAACTATGCATCATTTCCTTTGCACTTCACATATACTTGCTTCTCTGTGTTGGCATATAGCATAAAATCCCCCCCAAAAAAAAAACATTTAAGTTTGTGGATGTAACGTTAAAAATGTGGATAAGTTCACAGGGTATGAATACTTTTTGAAGGTACTGTATAAGTATTTGACAGGATGGTTTTTTAAAGGGAACCTGTTAGAATCATGCTGCCCGAACCACGATTGCAGCCAGGTCTGATGCTCTGAAACGCTGCAGCTCTTCAGAGGACATATTATATTTTAAAATGCCGCCCGAGGACTCTCTGCCTCAGCTGACTTATCCAATGCGGTTCCCTCTCTGCCTCAGCTGACTTATCCAGTGCGGTTCCCTGACAGCTCAGCATAGGGGGAGACCTGTCTGTCAAAGGAAATGGGGCAAGAAAAAGGCATCTGAGCACTAGTCTCTGTCTAGTCAGCAGAGACAAATGGTCGTTGACTGGCTTTGTAAAGTATGTTTGTTCTGAAACGCTGCAGCATTCCAGCGTGAGACAACACGGCAACCAACTGCTTCATGCTGGCTGGGGTTCGGCAGCATTGATCTGATGACAGATTCCCTTTTACGTGCCCTACAAGTACGTATGATCTCGCTATAGCACCAAGAATGAGAACCCGATTTTTAATTGTATCTCTCCTTTTTTTAAACATGTTGTATATAGTGTGTGTTTGTATATATGTATATATATGTGTGTAATCTTTTTTACATTATATGCAAATATAATCTAAGTACATTATAGTATAATGTTAGACAATAAAAAGTTCTTCTCCCAGCCAAAAAAGTACACAGCTTTCCAAAAGCCCTATGTACCAATTTTAACATTATATAAGCTGTGTTTTGTTTTTTGCTTTATTTTGGAGTGTCCAGAGTTTTGTATGCGAATCGATTCTCATTACCAAGTCCAGCAGTCAGTAATCTCTGGCCGCTGCACTGGAGCACTGACAATCCCGTCATCCACTTTTGATTAACCGTCTTGGCACAATGTCCTCATTGAGACTTCATGTACATGTGTCGTCAGGACAGGATAGTTAATGAAAAAGAAGGGCCGCTGATGACAGGAGATAGGAGGTGGTTCTTGAGGCTCCTGTCTGACTGCAACAGATTGAGCGTGGCCGATGGACTGGATCCTGCAAATTGATTCTCACCAACTCTACTGGAGTCACAGATTAGCTGGACTCTCATGATCTGTAATTACCTGCTGTTGCTGCTTACAGTGCACGGATAATATTGATCCAATGGTAAGTCTATTAGATCAGTGTTACCAACGATCTGTAATACAGAGACATGCAGATCACACCTCTTCGACATGTTTCCTAGCATTGGCTAATGTAGCACTGTGATAAAAAAAAGAAAAGAAAACATTAGTGACGAGGAACTGACGCGACCATTAAGGTAATAACTTATTGATCTTTGGGGATCCATGATTGCTGCACTGTCCTGTCTTGAATAGAGCAGTATTCATTCATTCATTCATTTCATTCATTCTTTGTGGGATTGTAATGGAAAGGCGATTACATGTCTAAACTTTTTCCTACTGTCCATTCAAGATGACGTCTTTGTGTGTGGTTCCTGACCCCCATTCTTGTGATTTGGAATTTTTCCCCTATATTATTGATCCGAATTAATATGCTGTTCTCAGAGTAGCGCTTTAATGGAGGAATTGCTGCGGTTTTTGTGTACATTTTTCTGTGTCTTGATTTTCCTTTAAAGGGAATCTGTCACCTATTTTTTCGACTATCAGCTGCCGGCACAGTCATAAGGGGCTTATCTACAGCATTCTGTAATGCTGTAGATAAGCCCTTGATATAACCTGAAAAACAAGTTAGATTATACTCACCCCGGTGTCCGATTTTGGTCCGATGGGTTTCGCGGTCCGGTCCGGCGCCTCCCATCTTCTTACGATGACATCCTCTTCTTTGCTTCCTGTCGCCGCTCTGGTGCAGGCGCACTGCTAGAAAATGGAAGGTGCCGGATCGGACCGCGACACCCATTGGATCAAGACTGGACTTCCCCTGGGTGAGTATAATCTAACTTGTTTTCTTCTCTTTCAGGTTACATCGGGGGCTTATCTACAGCATTACAGAATGCCGTAGATAAGCCCCTGATGGCGGTGCCGGCAGCTGATAGTCGAAAAAATAGGTGACAGATTCCTTTTTAAAGTGACGCTTGCTTTGGAGCAATTGTACTATCATGTCTTTAAAGTATGATATATTTTCCTGGCACTGCTCTGTTTTACAAGTAAGAACAGTGAAATCTATTTGTCCATTGTTTGTACTGTCGCAGTAGGTTAACGTTGCAACGACCTCTACACTTACTCTTTGCAGACATTGCTGTAACATGCTTTTGTGGCAGATATTAATTTTCTGCCTATATTTTGCTGTATTCTTCGAAATGTATATACGACAATATGTGTAGCTTCACTGAAACCCCAACAATTCAATGGCAGCATCATTCATCCAGAATGAAGTATCTGCAGCACATATGCTTGACTTTTAGGTTGTTAGCTGCCGCAGAGGATATGTGATTCACATAGTAGTTCAGGGCGCTCACACAGTTTCTAGGCTCCCATCCCAGAAAGAGGGAACATCAAGACAGCTTGTGCTGAAAGGGCAACTGAAGTGAGCATTTAAAGTACAGTCAAAAACACAATATGATTGTGCTGAGAGCGGAGAAACTGTCTGCCAGGATGAGAACTTTATGGGATATTTGCAAAGTACATTCAGCTAACATTGGGCATGTGTAGCACAATTAATTTGCCTAGTAATAATATATATAATATAATTTTTTTTTTTGTCTTCAAGAGCTCTTTGTTTTGCATGTCAAAAGTGCATTTAAAAACCTCAGCCTTAATTGGGGGAATAAGGCCGCAGGGCACCCCTTGTCCCCTTACCTTTAACTATGGGACCCCTTGTGGAAGTTTCTCTCTATGCTTATGCTTGGTTGAAAAGCAATGTCTGACTTTCATTTGTTCGTTTTTATAGATTTTTGATTTAGTATTACTTTTGTCAGATTCAAGTTATTTCTATTACGATTAGACTGCTTCCGGCCTTGCATTGAGCAAGACTGCACCCATCTAGCCGGAATGTAGTGGGAGTATGTGTACCACATACTTGTGGTCACATGACCACTGGCACCAGAGACTCCTCACTGTGAGCAATGTACACAATGTGGGAATTTGCAAGTCTTTTAAAGTATTTTCAATATATAGTGGCTTTTCCATGTTAAAAATCTTTTGCCTATTACAGTACTATAATTTTGCTTGGAATTTTTTGAAATCTCATCACTCACTGGAGAAAATCTGAAGTGAAAAATGTAATTTAGCAGCGTGGCAGAAACGACAGTGGATATCTCCTGTGTGAATGTTCTGCTAAAAGAAAAAAAAATTTCCCCTTCTAAAGCAATATAAAAGTGTTTATTTTTTTTATTTTTTTTTTTAAATACATGTTCTTATTAATGTACTGCATATTGAAGTCCCATTCCAGCGTTTATTCTTATTTTTTTATTTTTATTTCAACGTTGGGTATAACTAATGCATGTTCAGTGTGTGCATATAAATACTTTCCTGTTGCTGTCTTCTGCTGCTTCCAGCACTGCTCCGGATCTCTCCTGCTTCACAAAACTGCAGTTGCTCACACAGAAAACTGTTATATCCTTTCTTAATATAAGTCTCGGACGGCCTCGTTCTGCGTCTCAGAGACTGAGGTTGAAGTGACTTCACACAGAAACTGCAAGCCGGCTGGTCACTGCTTCGATGACATGATCCAAGAGAAAACCTGAGCTGTGCTGGAAAAGGCCGAAGACAGCAGCTGTTTTTTTTTTTTTTTTTTTTTTTTTTTTTGTTTGTTTGTTTTTTGTTTTTTTTAAATGAAGTGTTAGAGTGGTTCCATTCTAAGGTCCCTGACCCTCCTGTCATATTTACCTGTCGCTGTCTTCACCTTCTGCCACTGCCAATCTCCAGCAGGTTTTGACCTACCGAAACTCCATACAAGTGTATGAGAGCCTTGTTCTGGCTCTCATAAACTTGCTTTGAAAGCTTGTGATGTAATTTATGAATTCCAGCCAGTCAGAAGCTGCAGTACCAAGATGGCGCCGAAAAAAGATGATGGCGTAAGCATCGGCAAGGCCCTTGCATTAGAAGCACCACTCCAGTGCTGAATTAAAAATCCGTCTGGAGTGGTGCTTTATTAGTGTGTGTGTATATAATAATAGTGGACATTACTATTTCACCCAGGAAATATAACGGTAAATGCTAAAATCCACAAAGAGCCAGGAAATAAAGTGCCAGTGTCCATGCCATTGTGGGAGATTTACTAATAAAAGCACACTATGAAGAGTAACCTGGTGTTTCCTCCTATGGAGCGAGCAGCAGGCTGATGAACCGGACTCATGCCATGTGGATGGACATGCAATCTGGCATTGTGTCCTAAAACGTTTCTAGTTTCATAAGTGTCAGAATAGTTTCATAAATAAAAGGCTTTTCCCGACACATGTGGGATGGATAAAGTGCCCAAGCTTTTAAAAATACGTAATCGGTCCCAAACTTCAATATTTTTAACTTTATTGTCAGAAAACTGGACGACTTTGTACATCTGACCCACTGTTTTAAATGTACAACTATAAATTTAATTTTATATTAAAAATAGTTATAAAATAAAGGCACTTTCCCTTAATATCATAACTTAAAGGGAACTTGTCACAAATGTTACAATGCTGGCCACAAATCAGACTGCATGTACAAGCGAGAAGTTGATAATCATGATATATAGATTTGTTGGTAAAGATTCAGTACAACTTGTGTTTTATTCATTGAAATCCCTGATGATTGTATACATATCAGTCCTGTGGGGAAATTTTATTCAGACACCAGGATTTCAATAAATTTAATACAACTTTTCTTAAAAAAAAAAAAAAAATCATCTTCAATACAAAGATGTCTATCAATCTGATCATCTCATCCAGCTCTATTACCTCCTGCCTGCATATTGGATACCCTGTCCACATGACCGGTTCCCTTTAAACAGAGCGGCTATGCATCCACCATAATACAAGATGGCATTTATATACATACAAATAGCTGGACTTCACAAATTGGATCGTGTCCCCATCAGGTGACAACAAAAAGAACACGAAGTGTGATGTGGCCCATAGAAAAATAATCCGCATTGGTGTTCACCTGGGAGGTCGGCCAGAGTGACCTATAAATTGTTACCTTGTGTGATATCCATGCTGACAATCAATACTTGTTCTGCACTCGACATAGTGAAGATGGCATTTTTAGCTTAGTGGTATGTCTATACTCGGTTCTTTGAATGGACCTTTAAATATACCTGTCATGAGAGCCATCATTACTTTTAATGTTCCTGGATTATTACAATCAGTGTTGGAAATGTGACATCACTATTTCTCTTACAGTTGGGAAGCGATCTCGGAGGTGGAATTGGAGGAAGCCCAGCGGTAAGATTTTTTTTTGTTTGTTTATAGTAGTAACAGCCCCAACCGTTTCTTTTAAGGTACTGTCACACTTAGCGATGCACCAGCAATCCCGACCAGCGATATGACGCGGTCAGGATCGCTGGTACATCGCTAAGTGGTCGCTAGTGAGCTGCCACACAGGCAGATCTCACCAGCGACATAGCAGCAGTCGGGGGTCGCTACTTACCTGTCACACTAGGCGATCCTGCGTCCTCCCGCCCCCGTTCACGCTCGTCTCTCCACAGGAAGCGCCGCAGGAAGCTGACGGCGAGAAACTGTCCGGGACGTTCTCGCGTGATCAGCGATAACCAGCGGGGGAGCGGGTTGTAGGTAAGTATCAGACATAGCGATATCGCTATAACGTCACAAGTTATAGCGATATTGCTAGCGATATCGCTTAGTGTGACAGGCCCTTAACTCAATCAGAAAACGCCGAAAAATAAAGATGTTGTTTTATTGTAAGTATTCTATATATACTTAGGGCTTTCATAGAATTGCAAAGAGCACAAATATGTGACTGTGCCCAAATGACTTTACTGACATTTTCGCAGGGAAGAACACATGATGGCATAGCGGGGCTCAGCTGTAACTGATAAATGGTGACTGGAGGGAGATGGCCTGTTTCAGATGTGCTTGTGTCCCTGTACAAAGCTTTCAGTCCTGTATTCTAAAGAGATGAAATTGTAATAGAAAAAAAAAAATGTTTGGAAGACATGCTGTCACAGAAATAGAAAAACCGTGATAATTCGCACACTAAATTGTATACATTTGGTTCTGAGAATGGCTTTAGAAATAATAGGGGCAAATTTACGGCGTCAGGTTATTACTTTGATTTTTTTAGGAAACTTAAAAAAAAAAAAATGAGAACTGGGACGTGAGTGTTTGCAACTGGCACACTTTGCCATGTACTAGTTTCGTAGAATCTCCTTTTCCCTACGTCTCTTTATGTAAAGGGATAGACCTCATTCAGATGTCTTGATTTTCTACAAGTTGTGCCTTTAACCATGCATATGCCCCGATAGCCTCAGAAATAAAGAATAAACCGAGATACACAAGGCCATGTTTGCCGTATGTTAATAAAGGAATAGGCTGGTTACAACTAGTTATTTATCCACAGGATGGGTAATACATTGCTGATTTGGGGGGTTCTGACTGATCAGCAGATTGGGGACATTTTACTGCTGCCCTATTCATTCCTTATGGGGCTACAGTGCTTGGCAACCCCAATAGGGAATGAATGGAGAGCAGGTTGCACATGCACACCGACGCTAAAGTCTAGAGGGGATAAAGGTTCCTCATTTTACTAATCGGGGTCGGTCCCAGCAATCCCAACAATGAAACTGCCATTTATCTTACAAACAGTGGTTAACTTTTTTTTATGTATACAACTCCTTTTAAATGTTGATAAATTATATATGTATAATATAATACACACGCACACAGTTTGTCTAAGGCTGAAGCAGCTGTCAGGGCTGGAGCTGGAGTTGAACTGATGGATTCCTTAGGGCAGTTTTTTGGAAAATGTTTTACAATTGTGCATGCTGGGTAACATGGACACAGCCCCATTTTCCTTTTGATTTCTTATTAGGAAATCTAGTGTATGATCTACTATGTAAATTTTACCAATTACAAAAGTAAACGGTATATTTTTGCTCTTATCTTTAGTGTCTTTTTATTTTTTTCTCAAAAAAAGTTTAACAAATGTTGATAATTTCTATACTAAACCATATCCAAGTATGGTCCCTTTGGCTAAAGTCCATATTTTTGCACTTGTGATGTTGGAATTAGTTAATTTTTGGACACTAATTTGTGTTAGCCATTAGATACCCACATAAAGAGCAATGTGTCTATGTTAGGAAGGAACGGCTGTTAATGTTTTCATTCTGCTCATTGAGGTTCCAGCAGCATAGACTGTAGGAAACTGCAAAATTGCCTGCTAAAACTATGATCTCCCGCACAACAGAATTATATTCTTAGTGGAGCGCCACATACTCGCCGCTTGGCAAGCTTTAGGACTGGCCACAGACCGACGAAAGACTGCATAAGAAATATAAATTCATTCTTGATTACATCAGTCTGTATTAACAAGAACCCAGACAACTATGTTCACATGGCGGTTTTTTTGAGGGCCTCTTGGAGCGTGGCCGCTCCAAAAATGCCGGAGAAATTGCTTACAAACACTTGAAAAAGGTCAGCCCGTTAAAAAGATGAGAAAAAACACTTTGCAGTTCATATGTTCAGTGTTTCATTTTTTTTTTTTTTTTTCTTCCATGCTTCAGTTTTTTAAAACTCTTGTCAGATCTTTTTGAAGTTGCTCCTAACAGAATCCACTCCAAACTGGGCACTTCCCAGTCCGAAGCCTGCAAAAACCATTTCTGGGAAAAATCCAAAATGCTTCAAAAACTCTTCAAAACTGTGTTAGGAAATAGAAATCTCCTCCTAAACCTCTCCGAAGGAGGAGCGTTTCCTGAAGCGGTTTCTACTCTACAAAACTCGCTATTTTTGACCACCTCGAAAAATACTATCCTCCTAGCCTTATAAAGTAGTGTGCCATCTGTTACTAAGGGGTCAGCAAGGAATTCTAAATATCACTTACAATCCTAAAGTTAATTCACACACACAATTGCCTTTTGCCAAAAAAAAGGCAAGAACTCCCTTTAAATCACCACTTCAGTGTTGTTTTTGGTTGTTTTTTTTTCTACTTCAGCACTGCAGCATCGCCACTAATGTAAGTTCCAAGACTTTAGTAATAGACTTACCAGCCGCCGTCTAAATTTCTTCCCTGCACCACTCCGGTCCTGCGCTGCCATCTTGTGACCGCAACTTCTGACTGACCGGAAGTCAGAGGTAACGGCTACAAGCTCTCAATGTCAGTCTATATGAGCCTCATTCTGGCCTCGTTCTCACTCTCCTAAACTTACATTGAGTTGTGACTTCTGGGTCATCCAGCAAACATTGGAGCGGTCTGGCAGATCACAAATTGCTGGAGACAGATTGGAGTGTCGCTGATGGCGACCGGTAAGTATGATACTACTTGCAGGGAACTTACATTTGTGGCGCCACTCCAGCGGTAAAATAAAAAAAAAAAAAACAACCTGCTGGAGTGTTTAATTATTTGCATACTATTTTTTTTTTTTTTTTAATTCTTGAGTTTTTTTTAAACAATAGGTCTAATCACTTTTTTTTTTTATCTTCCAGGTTGGACAAACCTTCATTCCTTCCTCTGTTCCTGCTACCTTTGCTCCATCACCCACTCCAGCGGTGGTCAGCAGCGGTCTCAATGATTTGTTTGAACTTTCTACCGGTATAGGCATGGCTCCAGGAGGATTTGTTTCCCCAAAAGCTGTACGTATCACTGAGACCATTTTCTGGGGGTGTTGGTTATATAGAACATGCCTGTGACTGTGTCTTCTATAAATCTTCCCAAAGCTCTTTCTTTCATAGCTCATTGATGCAAGGTACAATGTACTTGGTGAAGGGGGATTGTTCTGTATTATTTATTGTGGTTTTTCATTAATTTGTAACATTTTCTTTTATGGAACACAGCAAGTATTTCAGTTGCAGGCAATTAGCTATTCATCCCCCGCAGTGAAGTTTAGTAAATGGACTAATTTTCTTCAATTACCTGCAGTTGTTAGGAGCTCCATTAAAGTATTGACTGTAATCAGAAAGGCCACTTAGAACAGACAATATGCAGGCGGATCTTGGAGACCATCCAGGACTGAATTTTTACATATCGATCTGCCTTGTTCTGTCTCTCTCACTTTTTTAGTTTCCGCCCCAAAAGTGGATAAATGAAAGCCTTAACCTGGTTGCTACAGACAACGTTTCCATCTTGTGATTTTTGACTCTCACTTGCTGCATTTTGATTGATTTTTTTTTTGTTTCTTGGTGTAGTAAATCTGCCTATACAGTTCAGATAGCGGTCAGCTGAATTACTTGTTTTGAATTTGTCATCAGGCATATATGCATGATCAACTTGCCTTTTTCTTCAATAGGGAGAGGGAAGAAAAAGTCCCAGACTGCTCCAGCAGCAGCTTTATCTCCCTTTTATGTTACATCACCATTTTTGCTACCGCATCTGAGAGTAGCATGATGTAGGGTCAGAGACTTTCATTCAGGCAATGGATCTGTTACTGGGCTCCTTTCTGCAGTATAAAATCACTATTTTATCTGCTGCGGATCTACCAGTTCTTTGAATGCTGAGCCCTGTATAACCCAACCCACAACACTGATGGGCAGCTTTCTGCATATGCACAGTGTACACATAAAGCTGCCAATCAGTGGTGGGGATGGGGTTATACTGAGCTCATGAATATAGAGGGACTACAGTTGTGGCCAAAAGTATTGACACCCCTGCAATTCTGTCAGATAATACTCAGTTTCTTCCTGAAAGTGATTGCAAACACAAATTCTTTATTATTATCTTCATTTAATTTGTCTTAAATGAAAAAACACAAAAAGAATTGTCCTAAAGCCAAATTGGATATAATTCCACACGAAACATAAAAAAAAGGGTGGACAAAAGTATTGGCACTGTTCGAGAAATCATGTGATGCTTCTCTAATTTGTGTAATTAACAGCACCTGTAACTTACCTGTGGCACCTAACAGGTGTTGGCAATAACTAAATCACACTTGCAGCCAGTTGACATGGATTAAAGTTGACTCAACCTCTGTCCTGTGTCCTTGTGTGTACCACATTGAGCATGGAGAAAAGAAAGAAGACCAAAGAACTGTCTGAGGACTTGAGAAACCAAATTGTGAGGAAGCATGAGCAATCTCAAGGCTACAAGTCCATCTCCAAAGACCTGAATGTTCCTTTGTCTACTGTGCGCAGTGTCTTCAAGAAGTTTAAAGCCCATGGCACTGTGGCTAGCCTCCCTAGATGTGGACGGAAAAGAAAAATTGACAAGAGATTTCAACGCAAGATTGTGCGGATGTTGGATAAAGAACCTCGACTAACATCCAAACAAGTTCAAGCTGCCCTGCAGTCCGAGGGTACAACAGTGTCAACCCGTACTATCTGTCGGCGTCTGAATGAAAAGGGACTGTATGGTAGGAGACCCAGGAAGACCCCACTTCTTACCCCTAGACATAAAAAGCCAGGCTGGAGTTTGCCAAAACTTACCTGAAAAAGCCTAAAATGTTTTGGAAGAATGTTCTCTGGTCAGATGAGACAAAAGTAGAGCTTTTTGGGCAAAGGCATCAACATAGAGTTTACAGGAGAAAAAAAAGAGGCATTCAAAGAAAAGAACACGGTCCCTACAGTCAAACATGGCGGAGGTTCCCTGATGATTTGGGGTTGCTTTGCAGCCTCTGGCACTGGACTGCTTGACCATGTGCATGGCATTATGAAGTCTGAAGGCTACCAACAAATTTTGCAGCATAATGTAGGGCCCAGTGTGAGAAAGCTGGGTCTCCCTCAGAGGTCATGGATCTTCCAGCAGGACAATGACCCAAAACACACTTCAAAAAGCACTAGAAAATGGTTTGAGAGAAAGCACTGGAGACTTCTAAGGTGGCCAGCAATGAGTCCAGACCTGAATCCCATAGAACACCTGTGGAGAGATCTAAAAATGGCAGTTTGGAGAAGGCACCCTTCAAATATCAGGGACCTGGAGCAGTTTGCCAAAGAAGAATGGTCTAAAATTCCAGCAGAGCAATGTAAGAAACTCATTGATGGTTACCGGAAGCGGTTGGTCGCAGTTATTTTGGCTAAAGGTTGTGCAACCAAGTATTAGGCTGAGGGTGCCAATACTTTTGTCTGGCCCAATTTTTTGAGTTTTGTGTGAAATGATCAATGTTTTGCTTCATTCTCTTTTGTGTTTTTTCATTTAAGACAAATTAAATGAAGATAATACCAAAGAATTTGTGTTTGCAATCTTTTTCAGGAAGAAACTGAGTATTATCTGACAGAATTGCCGGGGTGTCAATACTTTTGGCCACAACTGTACATGACAGCAGTTTTCCTAGTGCTCTACTGATAATTTCCAGCTGATAAAACCGTAATCTTATCAGAACTATAACAAACAGCCAAATAAGTGACATATCACTGGATTCAGGGTCTCTGTCCCTACATCATGCTGCTCTCAGATTAGGTGGAAAAACATAATGACTGTTTCCCTTTAAGAACAAAAGGATTGGGCATGATTTGTTTCAATTCTTCTTTTCCATGAAATCTACTGCTGAGAACAATGCGAGATACCACCAAACCATCAATGGTGAACAGCTTGTAATGCCACTCATCTAATGTGCATGGCCACCTAAATTCTTCCAATTTTTAGGTAAACGTAAAAGCACATCATATATTGCTGGTAGGATTATTTTCTTTATGCAGTTTCATCTGTGGTCAATAAGTGTACATGTAAACGTAATTTTGCATTTTGAGAGGAAATACGATATAGGCCAAATTCACACATGTATAAAAAATCGGCCAGTTTTCATGCAGAGAAAGCGGATTACTTTTCATCCGTATTGTAGTCTGTATGTTTGTTTTTATTTTTTGTTTTCCATTAATTTTCATGGCTTCTATTCATTTTGTAGTGAATACTGTGGAAATGCATAAAAATGAGTAATGCGTCGTAGAGCTCATCCGTTTCACACATTCTCCGTCCCCCAAGGCTTGAAAGCAGGAACACTTACCTTGCCCCCTTGCTACAAGTTCCTGAACAAGTTACTAGTAATTGAGATTTTTATGTACTTGACCTATAACAGTGAAAACGAGTCTATTGCCAGAAATCAGGTCCTGCTGCTGGTAACATTTTGACTTGTTGCTCTCAAGGGTGAATCCTCCATGTAATGAGTACGTTGTGCAATCCCTGATAAATGCATTTGCTAGAGGAGACATTGAGTCAGTTTGTTAATTGGGTAATGTAGCAGTAATTCTCGTGTGTGCCCTTTACTAGGTTTGGCTGCCTGCTGTGAAAGCGAAGGGGCTGGAGATCTCGGGCACTTTCTCCCACAGGCAGGGGCACATCTACATGGACATGAACTTCACCAACAAGGCCCTGCAACATATGACGGACTTTGCCATTCAGTTTAACAAGAATAGGTAAGATGAGATTTCTGACTATTTCTACACAGTGACATGTGACAAGATTTGTGTAGTGGAAAGAGATACACTGCGCTATACTGGGAAATAAAGAATATATAACTGGGTACTCACTTGTTGGTATATGAAAAAAATACGTGATGGTGGATATATAGCAGTATCCTGAAATTATTCACCTTGTTTATAGACGTATATTGCTTTTCATTTGGATGCCAAAACTGCTAAATAAATAATGTAGGGTTAAAATAGAAGTGAACCTATTGTTGCAGTACAAAAACAAATTGAACCAGGCTTAATTTACTCACTTGAATGTATCAGCAACATAAAATATGTGCTGTAAATGAAGCCGTTTCAGGCACTAAAATTGGACTGTTGCAGCCTGTTTCTGATGTAGAATAATACAATAGTTTGAGATTAAAATAAAACACTAATTGGAGGAGGATAAAATATGAGTTAGCAATGACCACTGAATGCTGACCTTACAGCATGCCAATTCCAACAGGCAAGGTTAGGATGATTGCCCTGTGCAGAACAAATAGTGGTGCAGGTCCTGCATAGTGAATGAGCATTAGTGGCAACTTGTGCCCGCTAGTGGAACGGGGTGCTTGTGTCTGGTGCACTTACTTGCAGGGCCAGTGCTCGGTGAGGCAGGCTTGGGTGCTCAGCGTGTGGGCTGCTGCTATTCCGTAGGAAAGTAGAAACCGCCGCTACCTCGCATCCAAATGAAAGGCAATATACGTCTATAAACAAGGTGACTAATTTCAGGATACTGCTATATATCCACCATCACGTGTTTTTTTTCATATACCAACAAGTGAGTACCCAGTTATATATTTATTTCCCTGTATAGCGCGGTGTATCTCTTTCCATATCAGCTTCAGCTTTTTCAAACAGGCACCAGCACAGAGCCTGTTGTCCACCGGCTGCATCTGGGAATATTGGACCTTCCCCCTCTGTCAAAGTGGATTTGCGCCAGTGTGTTAATTTTACATCAAGATTTGTGTAGTGTGTTGTTTTTTTTTTTTGTTTTTTTTTCTTTACATGAAGAGTTCCAAGTTTAAAAAAAAAAAATAAAAGTGCTTAAGTTAGTGATGTAACTTACTAATGTACTTCACTTTTGAAATGTTCTTTGACCTTCAGCTGCAAGCTCCAGTCCCAGCTGCTCCTCTTTCAGTTTTCATCGGACACAGTAAAGGGGCTGGCTGAATGCCAATCTCCATAGCTAAGCCATCTCCCCTATTTGTCTATGTATCTATAACAGGGAAGGGTGATGGCTTAGCTATTGAAAAGAGTCAGTCAGCCTCCTCCAGGAAACCACAGGAAACTCTGCACTTTGAGCACAGAATGAAGCTGCGTGGAGAGCTTAACGTACTAATTTTGAAGGCATTATTATGGAAGGTCTGACCCCGGGTACCCCACTTATTGCTAAAGCGACCACTAGAGCAGTGGTCACATATAACCATGGCCAAAAATGTTGGCACCCTTAATATTGTTCCAGAAAATGTAGTCTTTCTCCCAGACAAGTATTTCAATTTCACATGTTTTGTTATACACGTTTATTTCCTTTGTGTGTATTGGACCAACACAAAAAAACAGACAAAAAAGGCAAATTAGACATAATTCCATAATTTACAAAACCCCAAAAATGGGATTGATAAAATTGTTAGCACCCTCAACTTACCATTTGGTTGCACACCCTTGGGAATAAATTACTGCAATTAATCGCTTCCTATAACCATCTACAAGTTTATTACACCTCTCAACTGGAGTTTTGGACCACTTTTTTCTTTTGCAAACTTCTCCAGGTCTCTCATATTTGAAGGGTGCCTTCTCCCAACAGCAATTTGAACCCCCCCCCTTTGTATCGTGTCTCCCTCTTTGATGTGGGTTCCGATGCTGAGCTCGCATCTTTTCCGGCACATGACAGCTGATTTGATCAGCTGACGTGCGCCTAACAGCCGAGGATGGAATCGCGATCCACCCAGCTGTTAATATGTTAAATGCCGCTGCCAATCTCAGAGTGGAATTGGAATTTGACATGCATGCGCCGGAAGTGTGTCACAAACCACACACCTATCTGCACCCCTGTCGCATTATCACATGGCGCTGATGCGTTGGCATGACAACCCAGGGTCTGCAGGAGATCCCTGTGGTTGTCATAGCCAATTTATAAGCACCGCCCAGTGGCCGGCGCTCATAGCAGATGAGCATTTCTGCTACACAGAGCAAGGCTGCAGCACAGAAGACCGCAATGGAGACTATTGAATCATGTAAAAATTGAAAGTTTTTCTTAAATAAAAATCGTATTAAAATTCAAATGTCCACCCTTTTTGCCCCATTCAAAATAAAACAAATATAAAAATACACACATTTGGTATCGCAATGTCCAGAAACTCCCTATCTTTCAAGATATAAAAGAAATAAATCAGATCCGTGAATGGCGCAACGAGAAAAAAAAATTACAACCGCCAGAATTATGTTTTTTGGTCGCCATAACAGGTGATCAAAGCCCAATAAAAAACTTCAGCCTACTGCGTAAAACCTAAACCCTCGCCCAGCCCCAGATCCCAAAAAATGGAGGCACTACGAGTATTGGAAAATGGTGCTTTTTTTTTTTCAAAGCTTTGGATTTTTTTTTTCACACTTAAATAAAAAAGACCCTATATGTGTTTGCCATCTACAAACTCGTAATGACCTGGAGAATCATAATGGTTGGTCAGTTTTAGCATTTAGTGAACATGGTGAAAAAAAAAAAACGCAACCCAAAAATAATTGTGGAATTGCATTTTTTTTGCAATTTCACCAAACTTAAAATTTTTTCCAGCACAGTATATGGTAAAATTAATTATGTCGTTCAAAAGTACAAATGGTTCCGCAAAAGACAAGCCCTTACATGGCCATATTGACGGAAAAATAAAAAGTTATGGCTCTAGGAAGAATGGGAACAAAACAAATGCAAAAAAAGGAAAATGGCTAGGGGTGAAGGGGTTAACATCTCTCCACAACTGCTCAATGGGATTTAGATACTGTATTTTCACTGATGCCAATTAACTATCAATAATTCCTATACAGAGTTATTTATGCAGTGGTTACTTCATTTACATAGGGGACTTTGAGCTCCCCCTGTTGTCGGGATCAGTAAAATTATCAGCATCCAGACCCCCAGTGATCACAGATTTATGATCTATGTTGTGACTCCAACAGTGACCTTGTTCTGATGGGAGCATTTGTATCTCTTTAATTTCTCTTTTTTTTTTTTTTTTTTTTTTTTTTTTTTTTGCATTCCTCCCTGTGTTAATTTTTTGACCTCCTGAGTGACCAGGCCAAATTTTTCAAATCTAACATTTCACTCTGTGGTCATAACTAAAAAAAAAAAAAAAAAAAAAATCAACATTTTTCAGTGATTTCTAAGATTTTCTTTTTCCATGACTTTTTATTTATTTATTTTTTTTTTTTACTAACTGTTAGTGGCAAATTTGGGTCCATCTATTTTATGTTTGTGTGAAAATATCGGAAGTTTGACGAAAAGCTCTAAAACCAATGTGTAGCTTCTTAACTTTTTGAATGTTTATATCCTTAAACCAGATAGTTATGCTAAAAAAACCCTCAATAAATAACATTTACCATGCCTACTTTACGTCACGATAATGTTTCCACTGTCCGGTTATTTTGATAGGATGTTAGAATGATTAAAAGTTTAGCAGCAATTATTCATATCTTTTTTTCAAGGACCTTTACAAAACCTATTCAGTTTTCTAGTGACTTTAAGGCACCTGTATATTGGACAACTCCCAAAATTGATATGATTTTAAAAACTGCACCCTTCCGAAAAATCCAAAACTGCTGTCTGGTGCTTTGTTAAACCTTTCATATGCGTTGCAGGAAATGACACAAACTCGAAAGAATGGAATGAAAAAAATTATATTTCAAATAAACTATTGCTAACATCATACTTGTCCACACTATCTGGCAGAACCCCGAGGCCATTACTTGACCTCGAATTTCCATGGCAACCATCGAGATCTCGGGATGCTGGTAGGGTGAAAGAGTCCCCTCCGCGTATTAACCATCTGTATGCGGTTGTCATTGACAGCATCATCTAAGTGGGTTATACATCCGTGATTAGTGTCAACACCGATCGGGGGCTATTCGGCAGCAGCTGACACCTTCTACATTTTCACCCATATTGGAATGCTTGGATTTTATTTCTCGTTTCAGTAAAAAGAAATCGCAATGGTTAAGGGTGCAATAAAACCCTATTGCCAAAATAAGGTTTGGCCCAAAATGCATGCATAAAAAAAAAAAGCCCGAGACGGTGTCTAGTCTTATTAAGCTGGTGATGATGTGATTTTTCTATTTGATATCAGACTCTTGTTTGTACTCTTCTAATTTACTTTTGCTATTGGTGTTAAACAGCAAATTACTCATAGTCGTTAAGTATTTGACACCTAGAAGAGCCGTCCTCAGCTCTTCTGCCATGTTGACCCGTTTTTTTTCTGTCCTGGTTGGATTCTTATCAGTTACATATTCTAGATCTACAGGACCTATCAATATAATCTTCTTTGATCCTTCTGAAAAGCCAACATCTGTAGGGGAAGGAAGAGTATGCTCCAATAAACTTTTGCGGAGAAGTCTGTCCCATTAGCATCATTCTAAGGATGTGTGCTGCCACAGTTGTTGGGATGCCGATCTTTTGCTGCCCGTTTTTGACGTCTAATCTGATAATTTTAGGTGCATATTTCTCCACACGGGGCAAAGATTTTCTTGCGTGCAAAACCCAGTTTGTTGAATAAACTGTAGAACTAGATTTCTGTTGCCATCCACTCACAACCGGATGCTAATAAGTGATTTTTCTCTCTTTATTGCAGCTTTGGAGTAATTCCTAGTGCCCCATTGGCTATACATACACCCCTCATGCCAAACCAAAGCATTGACATTTCCCTTCCTTTAAATACTCTGGGACCGGTCATGAAAATGGAGCCACTTAACAACCTCCAGGTAAATACTAGCAGAGTTTTTGCTATTGATGCATATTTTGCTGTAACGTATCATGGAGCTGGGGTGTGATTTCAGTGTTCCTTCGAGCTTTTGTTTTACTATAGAAATAAGGAGCCAGCTAACAGCAGACGTTGTAGGCATAGACAACAATAAGAAAATGTATGTGTCCAAAGATGGGACTCATACCCATTAAAGCATATTTACTGTTTGAAAAAGCATCTCCGCTGGGAGTGCTGGATCATGTATTCCCAGTGAGCCATCTGCTCCCCCTATTCATTCCTAGCAGTGTATCTACGTAACTAGAGAAATCAATTAGTTTATACCACCCAAGCCAGACATGTCATTACTGACTGCCATCTCCTACATGACTGTTCTGCTCCCTTTTCCCTCGTGGCAACATTCCAGATTGGTGGCACTGTAAATGCAGGTGGCAATATGCCCTAGTTTCACATCCCAATCTGTGACAATATTAATTTTCTTCTTGTGATCAGATTTTTGGAATTCATCTTTAAAGTACTTAGCAGTGTGTGTCATTTTTCTTATTACTGTCCTGCTATGTGATTGCTTTGGCTGAATTTTACTTTATTATATCAGCTGATCTTTTTAACCATATGGATCTCGCTTAACTAAACCTTTACTGTCCTGGTTCTTGACAGAACAGTTTGCAAAGAAGCTGTTTGGTTCTCTCTAGGCAAACACTGTCAGCTTTCCTTTTAATATGGATTGATATAGGCATGAACACTGACATATTTTACGCAATTCGGTGCCGTTAAATTTATGTTATACATTGTAATAACGCATAGCGGGAGATTCACTAGTTTGGCAGGACATTGCTTCCCCCAGAATAGTCTGACCTTAGTACCTGTAATCAAGCTCATCAGCTTTGAAATAACCTCCTTCCCAACTGATTCCAGTACCGCTGCAAATCTTCCACGCTTGAGCTACGTCCTCTTGATGTGTCCATTCCTGACCATACGCAGTGAAGCTTGGTGTTTGCTTCAGGCACTTCACATGTCCAGTGATCCTTACTAAGGCATTGTCAGAAAGGACAGTGTGTGCATGTGCAAGTTTAGAAGTTGTGCTGGAATCGCTTGAGCTCCAGGGAAGGACATTGGTCATGCCCAGGCGGCAGTATTATAGGGACTGAGGCAGGACTAGACTGGGAAAAGTGACACTTCACTGGGCCTAGTTCTAGCTCATTTGCACTCTTAGGTTGGCCTAGGACATCAAGGACATTAGTAGAATGCAGAAAGAGTAATCTTAAAGTGTTTTGATGGGGTCTTTTAAACTACCATAGTCACAAAATGTTGGGTATATTTGGCTTTGGGGTGAAATTTCAGGATGAACCGAAAATGCACCTTTTCAGGTGAACTTAATGTGACCTTATCTAAACCGTTTACTATACTTGTCCACTGTTCAATGTTTCAGTACTATTTTACAACTTCCCTAACAAGGAGCTCAATGGCAAAATTCACAAGAGGCGTTTGATCCATGAATCTGCCAATAAATTTTAGGTTTCAATTAGAATAGGTATTTAATCAGTCCTCCACATCATGCTGTTCACATTTTCAAGACCAAAATGACACCTAACAATTGCGCAACAGTACCTTGCCATTGCGAGGCTTCAAGCAGGATGTTCTCAGACTGAAGTGGACTATGAGAGTGTCATTTGCAGGTTGCAACAGATACGATGGGAAAAGTCACAGAAAGGTAGAGAAGTGGATGTCCTTTGGCCATGTGCCACACCCTGCCTGCTTCATTATGGACAATACACTTCGGAATTGAATGATAAATGCCACACAACTCCAGGCACATTTAAGGGAGTTGAGGCACTCAAGTGTTGTCGGACCATTTGAAACCTTTTACATCAGCATGATCTGAGTGCTAGACAACCTGCAAGAGTACCTGACCACACCATCAAGCACAGACGTCATTGTAAAGAGTATCTTTGTTGGATGAGCGACAAGTGGGCCTCAGTGGTGTTCACTGATGAAAGTCGATTCAAGCTGCGCAGAAACTATGGCCCCAATGAGAGCTCGGAGAGCGCTATGCATCAGCCACTGTTGTCAACAGCCTTTGGTGGTGTTACAGTGTGGGCAAGTGTCTAGTCAATACAGAACTGGCCTACACTTTGTGTATGGTACAGGGACAAGCCCCTACTACTTGAATAACATCATTAATCCAGTCATTTGCCTCTGCGTGAACAATACTGGCCTAATTTTAGCTTCATGGATGACAATACTCCAGCTCATCGAGTCTTTATGTAGAGGCTTGTAACTCTGTACACCAGAACCTCAATTGATGCTCAAAGCCACACGACAAGATGAGACATTGGCATTATTGTTGGGGCATACCCACCACTGTTGTTGGCTTTTGTTTCAATAATTTGCTTGAGATGAGGAAATCGAGATTCCATGCTTTAACTTAAATAACCCTACTTTCATGATAAAATATCGCTGTAGTGAGAAGTTTTTACGTTTTCCATAAACTTTACCCGAAAAAGACAAATATCCCTAACTTTTCGTCAGTAGTGTAATTTTCTTTTTTTTTTTTTTTTCCATTTTGTTACAGCTGCTATATAATACAATTGGTTTATAAATTCACTTACTTTACTGAAACGGATGAGAGAGAAACTGACTACTGGAGGCTGGACTACTGAAACAATTGAGAAGAGTTGACCTACATTTTGCTTTTCTTTTTAACTTCCTTAAAAATGAATGTGAGGTAAAGCCTCAGTTGTTTCCATAACTCCTATTCATTTCTGTGGGAGTTACAGTAACCACATGGCTCAGTCATTTTGCCTGGTCCCGTTTCCCCACCTCAAGTGATAATGGCGATGGACCATTATTTGCGATTTTTGGTCATGCATTCGTACTGGTGCCTTGGGGGTCTGGGATAGCACAAAGGCTTGAGGAGCAGCTGTGTATTGGGAAGGTCTATGCATAGGATAGGCAGATCTGAGGAAGATTTGCAACATCATGTTTTATCATCAGTGTGTTGCTGAAAATATCCACCTCCCTGGCATCAGAAAATGAAGACACATGGCAAAAGATATAGCCCTGGTACCAGAAATAAAAATGACTATAACATTAGATTTATTACATCTCAAACCATTATGTAGTGGATTCACTGCTTTTTGATACAAAGCAAGGTTGTTAAAAAGGCGACAACAAAATTCTAAAATTATAATTTGCATTAAGTTCAATTCTATAACCCTTTTTTAACTAATTTTGAATATGCTGGAAGAAAAAGTGCTGTAGGACCTTCATAAAGGAAATACGGTATTTGCTTCTTACATTAGTCTTCCAAGATTGGTCTAAATAGATTGATTAACCACCTCATATGAGTGAATATGATTAAATAGGTTTAAAGGTTTTTTTTTTTACCCTCCCGCAGATATGTGGCCTAGCCTCAAGATTTGTCACAAATGTATAGTAGACCCGGATCTCTGACAACGGCACGCATGTTCAAGACTTCTGCATTTTACTACTATTTATGGCAAATCCTGAGCATGTACAAGATTGGGGAATGCCTATCTTGCCAAGAAGCATTGGTAATGTCCTACAATAAGTTTCCGGTGCCAAGTTTGGGCAATATATTTCTTTCTACCGAAAAGGCCTGTTTTTTCTTAGGTGTGATTAAAGCATGACACAAATGATTAGTGTGTAAATGGGAATGTAGAAAATGGGAGCTCTGTGCTGTTTAGTAGCTTCCCTTAACAGCAGGTTGCACGCAACATTCATTTCAATATGGAGCCGAGTTGGAGACTTGCTGCATTTTTTTTTTTGTTTTACTTTTCCCTGTCCGAGAGCGAGATAAAGACAAAGACTATAGAGGAAACCTGCTGACTTATATACTCTGTATTGCAAGGTTCTTTGTAGAAACTGTGACCGGATTGCAGCTGCTCTGTACCTGTAACATCGCAGGCAAGGGTAAAAGCTTTTGTGCCTATAACTACTTTTCTTCATCACTGTGCTGCATTGTGTTCTGCTATGTTTCCTTACAAAACATGTCATTTTCTGAACGTAAAGGTGCTGAATTCCAGCCGTATACATGAGAGAAGAGTTAATAAATTTGAAGGGCCAGGTCAGAATTCTGTGGCTGCTGGAATGGAGCTTTGCGACAAGCCTCTTACATGCCGGCAATCTTGGCTCTTCTATTGATTAGCCGGCCTGGTGCAAGATCATCATTGCGGTATAACGCATATATGACCGTGCCAGGCTGGCTATTTAAAAAAGGAGCTACTGATGCCGGTAGGTAGGATGGAAAGGTTCTCACTGCTCTTGTCCCCTGGCCAGACTACTGACCTGGCCGCTGGACTAGAGACCTGAATAACTGGCCTAGTCAACTGAATAAACATAGTAACTAATCAAAAGATATTCTTCCAGCATCAGATCTCTTGGGAATAGCACCCACTTAATTGGTTGTATTCTTTCAGTTTTTGCTTCGGCAGCCTGGCAATGACATGGGGACATTCAGAGCACTGAGACACTTTCATTAATGTGACAACCATGAGACAACAGTATGTCCCCCCTCCACCCACAGAGCTGTAGCTGTAGGACATGTCCTTCCACCAGGACGCCTCTCATTGGTTTTGCATACCCGAATATCAATAATTGTATGAGCTTCCAATTCCTTATGATATAATGTAACCCTTTGTGACAGTTTGGCAGTCCTGTTTCTCAGAAAAGTAATGCAGTAATACAGGCCTTCAGGAGGGTTTACAACCTTATTTTAATATATTGTATTTTTTTTTTTACCAAATAACTAAAATACCTTGTATCTCATCACTTTTCATAAATAATTCTGGACTAATGGCAGGCTTACATTTGCATCTGAGGTTCTTTTTTTTTTTTTTTTTTTAATTTTTCGTTTTGATCACGGACCAGAAAATAAAAACAAATGTGAGCGCAGCTGCAAATCTAGCCAAATCCACTCCCATCAGTAATAACCCGAAAGGGCCTTCAATTATTTATAGCACGGCATATAAGTACAGATGTCACTTCTGTTCACGCGCTTGAAAGAATGATTCAGAAACCGCCAAGTAGAGATGAAGGGTTAATGGATGTTATGACCCCTTCAGATCAGAGGTGGGATCTCGGATGCCGGGGTCACAATGCTAGTTGTAAATCTAGCAACTTAATTCTTGGTTCTCACTCTTGTGTGTGATAGGTGGCTGTGAAAAACAACATTGATGTTTTCTACTTCAGCTGTCTCATCCCGCTACACGTACTCTTTGTGGAAGATGGCAAAATGGGTAAGAGAACATTTTTTGCATGCAAGACACCCTACTGGGGAACCTTTCATACATCGGGAGTCAGGGTCTCATGTCATTTAAAATCCAATTATTCTTCTTGTTCATAGGATGTAACATTTTATATCTTGTACCCTTCTTCATGCCGGATGAATCAGTACTGCGCACATGAGCATTGACAACGCTGATAACATAATCTGTTACCAACAACCGTCCTGCTGACTACTCATCCGGCACAGAGCAATTTGTGTGCTCAGACTAGCACTACACACAGTACTAATACCTTACCCTTGAGATTCATGGAAGCTTCTAGTTATGTCACATTCACGTTTGTTGCTCCTTACCATTGATTATGCTTTCATCCTTTAGAGAGGCAAGTCTTCCTGGCCACATGGAAGGATATTCCTAATGAGAATGAACTGCAGTTCCAAATCAAAGAATGCCACCTGAATGCAGGTTAGTTGGGATCATCTGTTTTTTGTGTTTTACGTGCAGATATGCTATTCGGGAATTCGGAGGTCTACTGGGGTCTAGCGTCTATTTTAGCAGAACTGAGGGCCCTAATAAACAACCCTTTTATGGAGACACGTGCAAGTTTCATAGCTTACGTTGGCCACTTTTATCAATTTCAAAGACTGTTTAATAGCCTAATACTTCAATGTACTGGTGCTGCTGCAAAAGAAAAGGGGAAATTACTGATCAGTGTGTCAACCAATTCACAGTTAGACGTGTGTACACACTTCTGTAGTAATAAGCGTAATATGTGCTAAAAGTCTGTATTAAACATAGCTGCATTGTTGCCAGGAAATACTTGGTAGTACTTATCATACATGGTGGTATTATGGTTCATGTTTCCATTGCCCTTGATGGGCATAATTGCCTGATGTATTGCATAGGTCTACCCAGTAAAATGAACCCTGAAACCGGACACTATTAGTCAAATTGCTTTCAGGATCTGTTACTTAACTAGATTAAATACCGCCTATACATAATGAACCCTTTAAAAATAAGAACTTTGAGACTTAGGGCCTGCATACACATTAGACTTAAAGGGCTTTTCCCACAAACAAAAGTACATTTTAATCAACAGATCTTGGAACAATATGTTCTACCATTGAATGTGTTTAAAAACAATGTTCCTGTGCTGTGATCTAATATATAAAGCTGAATGTGTGCGTATGTATGTGTATATGTCCGGGATTGGCATCTGCACAGTCGCTGCTACAGCGACAAAATTTTGCACAGTCACACGTCTGAACCCCGAGAACATCATAGGCTATGTCGTGAGGCGAAATTTTAACCCCGCGCGTTCCAATTCACCAAACAATTTGGCCTATTATTCTTATTTCTATGGTCTTATCGTCCTTTTGTAAAGCTGGAAATAACACAATTTATTACCGTGCCAACACAGACCACCCTCTGACACAGACTGCAGGGGGAACCCAGTATCACACAGGATAGGATTAGATACATGGCTCAGCAGTCAGTATCACACAGGAAAGGATTAGATACACAGCTCAGCAGTCCGTATCACACAGGAGAGGATTAGACACATGGCTCAGCAGTCTGTATCACACAGGATAGGATTAGATACACGGCTGAGCAGTCAGTAACACAGGAGAGGATTAGATACACGTCTGAGCAGTCAGTAACACACATGATTAGATACACAGCTCAGCAGACATCACACAGGAGAGGATTAGGTACACAGCTCAGCAGACATTATCACACAGGATAGGGTTAGGTACACAGCTCAGCAGACATTATCACACAGGATAGGGTTAGATACACAGTTCAGAAACAGGATGTGCCAAAGGAGAGGACATTTTCATTCCAAGAATTCCACTCATTCCATCTGATTTTGTTTTTTGATTTTAAACGCCTCCAGTTTCCAGTTCAACTGCTATTTGCAATGTCCATTAACAATGCTCAGGGACAGTCCTTGAAAGTAATAGGGATCGATTTGCAATCTCCATGCTTTTCTCATGGTCAACTTTACGTGATCTGTTCAAGAGTTGGAACTGCCAAAAATCTGTTCATCTTTGTACCGAAAGGAAAAACCAAAAATCTTGAATGAGTTGAAAATAAAATACTATCAATACTTGGGTAATCATTTAGTTAATTTGTGTTGCAAATCTGTAGTGTTGAATATATGATATGAAATGTTTTTATGTGCAATATAATCATTGTAAGCATAGTAATCTTATAAATGTGCCCTAGCTGTCTGCTGTGTAATGACTGTGTCTGACCATAGATTGTTTTAAGTGATCAAATCATGTGTTTCTTGATGTTCTAGCACCACAAACTTTATTGTTTAGATATGAAACATTAAAGAGAACTTTCCCATCCCAAAACGTTATTAACCTGGAGATATGGGGTTAAAGAGAATCTGTCAAGTAATTTGTATGTAGTATACTAATAGTATCCTGAAATAGGACTTTGATAGCCCTTTCAGGATATGTAACTTTTCTTTCTGTATGGCATACGGCAGTCTGACTCATTCAGTGACACTAGTGCGGGTGGGAGGGCTGATTATGGGCGGGGAAAGGAGTGTGAATATGGGGTAAGCAATATACATGCATGACTTGCCGACGCAAGAAAATAAATTTATCCGGGGCTTACAGCAACACAAGGGGGCACATACAGAAATAAAAATGGCATATCCTGAAAGGGCTGCCTGAGTCCTATTTCAGGATACTATTAGAATACTACATACAAATAACCTGACAGATTCTCTTTAATCTGCAGGTTAATAGCGTTTCAAAGGTGCCCGGTTGCCATACTGATAGCCCAGCTACTGGGAGGAAATGGACTTTATTCTTCCGGGCATGTTCCATCTTTCAGTTACAGAAACGCAGCTTCAGTCACTGCTCAGTAAATGGTGAGCGACGGCTGTAATTTCTCCCCGGCAGTGACTGACAGCCGGCTTTTTACTGATGCTCTACTGAGTAAGCGGTCAGTCCGTGTTGGGGTGCGGTTACACCGTTGCTCACTATGTACTGAGTGGTGACTGAAGCTGTGCCGGCCATGTCCCAATGATTGAAAGCCAGAGGCTTTTGGAATGCCATCAACCTACAGATTTATACCTTATCTGCAAGTTATTAGCATTTTGAGACCTGACAGGTTTAAGTGGTTATGACAGTTTGTGTCATTAATGGTAATTATGCAAATTGTCTCTTCAGAGAGGAAGAGGACTAGAACTCTAGTGCCACCTATTGGAGGTAGCAATCCTAAAAGTCAATGTTGACCCTTTAACGAGCCCATATATTGAAAGTTACCACCTATCCATAGTTTGGTGATAACCTTCTGATCTATAGGGTGTGACAACTGCGCTCCTTACCAATCCCAAGAACGGGGCTCTAAATGCCACATTGTAATGGAGGGGTACCCATGCATATGCACCACCACTCCGTTCATTCTTTATGGAACTGCCAGAGAAAGCTGGGTAGTCCAGATCCTCCTCACAGTAAGATATCACCTTCCAAAGGTGGGTGAACACTTTTTGATTTAGTTTTCCTTTAAATTCCTTAAAAGGATTATTCACAACAGATAAAGTGTGTTGGGATTTCTTTAATGTATATATGGAGTTTGCCTCAGACATTGTGGGTAACAGAGAAATTCCATCTCATCACAATTCACATATTTCTACATCCTGTAACCAGTCTCTGGCTTGGTATGTATTAACATCAGAAAAAATAACTTGTCCAATACAAGAAAGAAAATCCAATCCATTCTTTATTCAAGTCGGTCTCCAATAAAAATGTAGTCCAGGGCTAAGTTGTAGAAAAGCAATACAGCCGTATGCGTATTTTAAGCGCCACATGTGCTTTTAGTTCTAACATGACTAGCTATGGCTAAAAGCACGTGTAAATGCGTAAGCTGCTGTATTGATTTGCTACAACTTATCCCTGGACTACATTTTTATTGGAGTCCGACTTGGAGAAAAGATTGAATTGGATTTTCTTTCTTGCTCTTATTTTTCAGAAACCTTGCCATGATTGTTTTAGTCAACAATTGTATTTCCCATGATGTAACAATTCTAGTCTTTGTGCCGTTCCTCTGTTATTCTTTCCAGAAATGTATAAATAAATTTACAACTGGGTGGCAACATTCAGCTGGTCATAGAGGTGTGTCCCTGCACAGTCTGACTCTGTCAGAACGGAGTGGACAGCATCGATGTGCAGGCACGCACCCTCAACAGGTAGCGCCCATTTCATAAAATGCATGGCACAATCAAGATTTCTTAGAAATATAGTACAAAATTGTTCTTTCTTGAGGAGTACAAATATTTTTACTTAGAGACAATCAGGTAAGCTAACAGTTTAATTTTAAACAAAACTACATCCTCACATGCTTTCTTTAATATTGGGTCAAATATGCATGACTTCTGGCTTTTTTTGTGTGGGGTGGGGGGCGCTTAATGCTCAAATGCTAGTCCTATGGGGATAGTTCTCCATATTCCTTGGACTGTTGGAAGTCGTTTTAGTAGTACCAAGTTTTGTAGCAAGTATACTGTCTATTACAAAGAGAAGATACTGGATCCGCCACGTGCATTAGATCCATTAGCAACCGTAATCCAGAGAGACAAACCTGGCGGAATCACCTTTTTCCCTAATAGTAATGGGATGCAACCACAAGCAGCCATTACTAGGAATCTTAAGCAAACACTCTCATCAAAATTATTATTATCTTAATATATTGCAGTCTTCACATTATATGGCACTGTGTACTTATAATTGCTCATTTTGCCCTTCTACCCACCTAATTCTTCTGTTTTCCATCAGGTCTATGACATAATTTAAAGGGAATCTGTCACCCTATTTTTCGCCTATTAGCTGCCGGCACCGACATCATGGGCTTATCTACAGCATTCTGTAATGCTGTAGATAAGCCCCTGATGTAACCTGAAAGATAAGAAAAATGACTTGTATTCTACTCACCCAGGGGCGTTCCGGGTCCAGTCTTGGTCCGATGGGTGTCATGGTCCGGTCTGGCGCCTCCCATCTTCTAACGGTGATGTTCTCTTCTTTGCTGCCTGCCGTGGCTCCTGCGCAGGCGCACTGCTCTTCCCTGTTGAGTGCAGAGCAGAATACTGCAGTGTGCAGGCGCTGGACCTCTCCCGGCACCTGCGCACTGCAGTACTCTGCTCTGCCCTCAACAGGGCAGAGCAGTGCGCCTGTGCTGGAGCCGCGACGGTAAGGAAAGAGGACGTCACCTTTAAAAGATGGGAGGCGCCAGACCGCAACACCCATAGGACCAAGACCGGACCGCGCCCAGGTGAGTATAATCTAACTCCTTTTAATTTCTCTTTCAGGGTACATCGGGGGCTTATCTACAGCATTACAGAATGCTGTAGATAAGCCCCTGATGTTGGTGCCGGCAGCTGATAGGCGAAAAATAGGGTGACAGATTCCCTTTAAATAAAAACGGACTAGCTGAATCCTTCTAAGCTCTATGTGGAAACAGGAGACCAATTTTCTCAATATGAGTCATCAGTGACTGCAAAAGTCAATGGCAGGGAGGAGCAGAACAGCTGGGTCAAGAGGTGAAGAAGGGGGATGACTTCTGCGTGGAAAAGATGCTTCCAGTTTCTACATAGAGCAGAGAAAAGAGAAGAATTAGCTGGGTAGAAAGGCAAAATGAGCAATTGTAAGTACACAATGTTATAAAATATGATGACTGCAATATATTAAAAGGATAAATACTTTGATGGTAGTACTTTAAGAAAAACATTTGTAGGTAGGGTCAAGAGACGCACAAAGCTGTAGTCGGAACAGTTCTGGACCCATCTCTGCTTCATGACCAGTAACAAACCTAATTATTCTCTTTACAACACTCCTGAAGTGTTGTAGAGCAGAGCCAAAAAAGATTTAAGAAAAAGCCCTCATAGCTCCTACACCTCCAGCACAGTGGGCTGATCGAATAGAATGTTTTGTTCAATTTTTCTTTCATCTTATACTATCTGATCAATATTTTGTGATTCTCTTCCAGTAGACATGAACTTATAGAATGCATATACATATTAGTCCAAAAACACCTTTCAAAAGAGTTACCACTCCGTATCAAATACATACTACCATGCCATCATACAAGCAATGAAAAGCAAAGGAGTGTATATTTCAACATTTAATTTTATTAATCACAGACTTACACAAAAAAAGGAGATGCCTCAGGTCCAAAAAAGACTAAAAACATACCACCGCTTCATTTTACCACAATGTACAGAGAATTTGCATCACTAATGCACATCAAAACACTTTAAATAAATCAGGTTTTACAATTTCAGTAATATAAGTTTAATCATCAATTCATGTCAAAATAACTCATTATAAACTTATAAAAAGTTTTTTCACTGAAGCATACGAGGTGTCACAGTGCTTGTGAGTGAATGCTAAATGTCCTCCAAAGTTCTAATTCATGCTCCCAAAGTGAATTACTATAGGGCAAAATTCAAAACACCTCTAAACGAGATCCGCTATTGCATAAGTGCTTCCGTACCTTATTGACAATCAAATAGTAACTGCTCTGACGGGATGATGTGGGATATTAGGGGGTAGTAGTCCAGTGGCTCTGGCTGACGGAGTGATGTGGGATATTAGTGCTAGTTGTCCGGTGGTTCTGGCTGATGGGATGATGTGGGATATTAGGGGTAGTAGTCCGATGGCTCTGGCTGACGGAATGATGTGGGATATTAGTGCTAGTTGTCCGGTGGCTCTGGCTGATGGGATGATGTGGGATATTAGGGGTAGTAGTCCGGTGGCTCTGGCTGACGGGATGATGTGGGATATTAGGGGGAGTAGTCCAGTGGCTCTGACTGACGGGATGATGTGGGATATTAGGGGTAGTAGTCCAGTGGCTCTGGCTGACGGGATGATGTGGGATATTAGTGCTAGTTGTCTGGTGGCTCTGGCTGACGGGATGATGTGGGATATTAGGGGTAGTAGTCCGGTGGCTCTGGCTGACGGGATGATGTGGGATATTAAGGGTAGTAGTCTGGTGGCTTTGACGGGATGATGTGGGATATTAGGGGTAGTAGTCCGCTGGCTCTGACGGGATGATGTGGGATATTAGTGGTAGTAGTCCGGTGGCTCTGAAGGGATTATGTGGGATATTAGTGGTAGTAGTCCGGTGGCTCTGGCTGATGGGATGATGTGGGATATTAGGGGTAGTAGTCCAGCGGCTGTGATGGGAGGATGTGGGATATTAGTGGTAGTAGTCCGGTGGCTCTAACGAGATGATGTGGGATATTAGTGGTAGTTGCCTGGTGGCTCTGGCTGATGGGATGATGTGGGATATTAGGGGTAGTAGTCCAGCGGCTGTGATGGGAGGATGTGGGATATTAGTGGTAGTAGTCCGGTGGCTCTGACGAGATGATGTGGGATATTAGTGGTAGTTGCCTGGTGGCTCTGGCTGATGGGATGATGTGGGATATTAGGGGTAGTAGTCCAGCGGCTGTGACGGGAGGATGTGGGATATTAGTGGTAGTAGTCCGGTGGCTCTGATGGGATGATGTGGGATGTTAGTGGTAGTTGTCTGGTGGCTCTGGCTGACGGAATGATGTGGGATATTATAGTGAGTGTGGCTATACTATATAATCATTATTTGTTATAGCTAACTGTAGTTAGTTACAACGCCGGGCTCTTCAGATAGTATCACATAAAAAGGATGGTTTTTTTGAGGGTAATGGATACATACATATTTGAGCTGTGAAAAATGTGGATGAAACACTACTGTCTGAATAAGTCCATAGGTTGAACTAAATTTACTTTTAGTCATTTAATTGTAGGCACCCTGTCCAAGTGAGTTTCTCCTCGGTGCTTCATAAGGAACACTTTTTTTGTAATGAAAAGTTTTTCAGCTTTCCTGATATACTTCAAAATGTCTTGCAAGCGGTGGGCGAGAATACCTTTCCAGCTTCAGTTTGTGAACAGAAAGCAGAGATCTTGGAAGAACGCTGCTGAAATGATAAATTACATTAGGAAGTTGCAGATATTTACATTGTAGACTGATTTACATAAGCTCAAATTTCAACTTAAAGTTCCACCCCATTTTCATTTTTTACCCCACTGATTAGGTGTCGGTTATGTAGCTTTAGCGTGTGTAGTAAAACACCGATCGCCGTCTTCTGCCATTCCCAGCGCTGCTCCTGTCCTCTTCATCACTTGACGGTAGTTGTGACTGGCCGGATTATTCCAGGGTTTGCCTGGCGGACTGGAAGTTACTCCTCAATAGAAGTCTGAATCTCAGAACGAGACTTTCATAGACTTAGACTAAGAGAAATAGTAACTGTTGGCAGTGGCTTCTGGCCCGTCAGAGGAGCAGTCAAAAGATGGCGAGAACAGATGGGCGCGGCATTGGAAAGAGTAGAAGATGGACACCGATAATCCTTTTACTACACACAGGAAACATTACTGATATCTATCCGGAGGTGAAATAAGAATAAAACCACAATGGCGTGGTACTTTCATGATTTTGTTGTTCGTATTATGTTTTTCTACAGTATAGGTTACTTTTAACTCCAAACAGTATTTGATGTCTCCATTTTAGTCTTTTTTACTGCTCCTATTGGCTAAATTAGCTTTTTTCTTAGTTATTAGATTAAATTCCTTTTCTTGTTTTTACAAGTATCTTGATGTTTCCCACCATCTTTTGCGTCCTTCTGCGTCTTCACATAGTCTCCCCTGCAGCATGATGAAGAATAGAGCGAGAGCCGGGTAGCGGATTCCAGTTGAGCGGCCCCGCTCGGAGAGAGGGTGCGCGATGCCAACTAAAAATAGCCCAGGTCATGTGACAATCTGCTGGCATTATATCCGCGAAGAGTTATTAACCCATGGACTCCTAGGGAAATCTCTGCTGTATTGCGAGGGGCCGCAGGATTCTTCAGCACAGAACAAAGACTCGCAGTGCTTGCGGTGCCGGGGGGCTGCACACAATGACTTGCTCTTTACAGGATCAATTTCTGTGACTGCAAAGCTATGAATGAGATTTTATTGTGTTAGCGACGGCGCTCTGCCTGCAGCAGGGGCATGCCATGTCCTGGTAACCACTCTGCTCTATGAGCAGTGGACATTTGATGCTTGTTGATTAAAGCCAACCTGGGCCAGGCCATTGAGTTCAGATTGCTTTCAGCTATCATTAGATCTTTGCTCATAAGAATATAATGAAAAATAGGGTTAACGGGTCCTTACCCATAAGCCACATGTTCAAAAATAAAAGCTCCACTCTCATTGTGCAGATGGCTAATACGGGTCAATTAGACCCTTGTTTGTGTTCTTGCAAAGCCTCCTTATGAACACTTCTCGCTGTGCATCTGCTTTGAGGATGGCGTTAAATATTCATTTATACATAGGTTTTATTGCCTTCCTAAACTAAGCTGACGTGCACATGGCATCACAAGCGTTTGATTATTTAGCCGGCTGCATCTTCTGTCACGGAAAAGCTGCGTCCTATCCACGTTTGTATAGCTGTGTTATAAGTGGGTCATCGTTCAGAAAACATTGCGGAGTGCAAGATTACAAGTCTGAAAGTCACGAGCAAAACATGACAATGTACGTTGGTGACATGTAGTACAAGAGCATGAGATTGTTAGTGCACAGTTTTAACAAAATCTAGAGTATAATAATGAAAATTAAAAGACACCTGTGATCTGATTTATCCTGCCCAAACTGCGAGCAACATAGATCACAGACTGGCTGATCTGATCAGCCATTTAATTTTTATTTGAAATCCCTTCACTAGAAAACGACACTAGAAAGAGTATAAATAGAATAATTTCATGTTTTCCACAACACTTTCCCATCTCTTTAGAGGGCAGCTTAATGATAACGGTCCTCCTTGACCTATGTAGGTCTTTAGAGGCGCAGTGAAGCAGTAGATTATAGTAAGACTAAACTGCTACTTATAGAGGGGATAGAGCATCCCTTCTCTTGTTTGGAGACCTTTCTCAATGAGCTACTGTGTCACTCAAAGCTTGTATCACATAAGGGCCATTATCTTGAATGAATACCATGTAATACTACAGTCCCTGCACGTTAATGTGTAGCTGTGCGCAACTTGCCCGAACAGTAAAAGATGATTAGCAGGCATTTTCAGCTGGACTGAGGGCTATCGTGGTGAGAAAACCCCTTTAAAATGAACCTGTCACCAGATTTTTGCTGCCACATCGAAGAACAGCATAATGTAGGGCCAGAGATCCTGATTACACTGATGGATCACTTACTGGGCTGCTTACTGCAGTTTGGATGCAATCACTGATTCGTCTGCTGCAGATCTAGAAGTTTTCTGAATGCTGAGCTCTGTATAACCCCACCCACACCACTGATTGGCAGCTTTCTGTGTACACTATGCATAGGCAGAAAGCTGCCAATCAGTGATTGGGGTGTTTTTATACAGGGCTCATGAATATTGAGGACTACATGACAACAGGTTTACTAGTGCTCTACTGATAATCTCCTGCTGATAAATCAGTGATTTTATCAATGCGACATTTAGCAAGCCAAGGAGCACAGTGTAATGAATGTTTCTGACCCTACATTGTGCTGCTCTTAGGTCGCTAAAACCTGGTGAGGGATTCCCCACAAGGGAGATAGTGGCATGGCTGTGTCAAGGATTTAGCAGGCAGAGGTTATTTTTACTTGTACACACGTATCTGCAGAAAAGTGTATAGCGCCACTGCTCGTAGCCAGGTTCAGAGACAAAATTAGAACAAATTATGTCTTGTTACTCAATCCAGATTCATAAAACAGTTTTGGAGTCACTTGTTATAGTGAACTCTGCTACACTAGTGGAAGATCTGGCGTATCTATCGTTCTTCATCCCTTCGTCGCTCAGTGGTTGCCTCCATTTCTGTTCATTATTGTAATATAAGCTTTTTATACTTCCACGTTTTTGGTAACTGCTTGTTGCATTTTTTATTGTGCTCTAAAGATGAATCATTTTGACAATTGCTTCAATTTGGAATGACGTCGTTCACCGTACTCCTTCATCTAGTACATGTGTGCTGATCAGACCTTTACTATTGTACAGCCAAAAACCAAAATGACTTTTCCTTTCTTTTTAGACACGGTTTCCAGCAAATTACAGAATAACAATGTTTACACTATTGCAAAGAGGAATGTGGAAGGGCAGGACATGCTCTACCAGTCCCTGAAACTTACCAATGGTATCTGGATACTGGCGGAGCTGCGGATCCAGCCTGGAAACCCTAATTACACAGTAAGTGCATAATACATTTGGAAGAACACTCAAGTATTGATAGTACTGTGTACAAGGCTACCACTGCTGCACTGTCAGTGCTCATACTAAATTTGCTTTTTGTAGCCTCGGCCTCCATTGTTAAGCTTATGAAATTATGGCCTGGATCAAATATGCAGGCTTTTTTCCCTTTATCACTGCTTATTATGTTGTGGTGTTTGAAGGCTTAATATGACAAATTATCCTCATGTAAGTAATAGTGATGAGCAAACATGCTCGCATAAGGTGTTATCTGCCATGCTCGTGTGCTAACTGAGTGACTTCGTCATGCTCGAATAATATGTCCGAGTAGCCACAGCTGCATGTCTCGTGGCTGTTGGACAGCAGCAACACATGCAGGCATTGCCTGCTAGCAGCAACACATGCAGGCATTGCCTGCTAGCAGCAACACATGCAGGCATTGCCTGCTAGCAGCAACACATGCAGGCATTGCCTGCTAGCAGCAACACATGCAGGCATTGCCTGCTAGCAGCAACACATGCAGGCATTGCCTGCTAGCAGCAACACATGCAGGCATTGCCTGCTAGCCGCAACACATGCAGGCATTGCCTGCTAGCCGCAACACATGCAGGCATTGCCTGCTAGCCGCAACACATGCAGGCATTGCCTGCTAGCCGCAACACATGCAGGCATTGCCTGCTAGACAGCAGCAGCACATGCAGGCATTGCCTGCTAGACAGCAGCAGCACATGCAGGCATTGCCTGCTAGACAGCAGCAGCACATGCAGGCATTGCCTGCTAGACAGCAGCAGCACATGCAGGCATTGCCTGCTAGACAGCAGCAGCACATGCAGGCATTGCCTGCTAGACAGCAGCAGCACATGCAGGCATTGCCTGCTAGACGACAGCAGCACATGCAGGCATTGCCTGCTAGACAGCAGCAGCACATGCAGGCATTGCCTGCTAGACGACAGCAGCACATGCAGGCATTGCCTGCTAGACAGCAGCAACACATGCAGGCATTGCCTGCTAGCAGCAACACATGCAGGCATTGCCTGCTAGCCGCAACACATGCAGGCATTGCCTGCTAGCCGCAACACATGCAGGCATTGCCTTCTAGCCGCAACACATGCAGGCATTGCCTGCTAGACAGCAGCAGCACATGCAGGCATTGCCTGCTAGACAGCAGCAGCACATGCAGGCATTGCCTGCTAGACAGCAGCAGCACATGCAGGCATTGCCTGCTAGACAGCAGCAGCACATGCAGGCATTGCCTGCTAGACAGCAGCAGCACATGCAGGCATTGCCTGCTAGACAGCAGCAGCACATGCAGGCATTGCCTGCTAGACAGCAGCAGCACATGCAGGCATTGCCTGCTAGACAGCAGCAGCACATGCAGGCATTGCCTGCTAGACAGCAGCAGCACATGCAGGCATTGCCTGCTAGACAGCAGCAGCACATGCAGGCATTGCCTGTTAGACAGCAGCAGCACATGCAGGGATTACCTAATCAGATGCAGCCAAGGAGAAGCAAATATATTATTTGAACATGCAACAGACACTCGTTAAGCACAGGAGCATGCTCAGATAATGCCTTTTCAAGCATGTTTGCTCATCAATAGTAAGTAACCCTTTGTATCACTTTGTAAGAAGACTTCACAACAAATAGGTGGTACCAGTACCTTCGATCACCCATACTATATTGCTATGCAATAAAGAAACTTGCACATCCAAATGGAGAAAGGTATCCAGTGCTCTAAATTTAATTTTCTAATAAAATCTAAAAGGTGGCACACAAACACTCTAATGCATTTCTGACAAGCAGTGTGCCCTTGTGTCATAGCTGATGATTTAGTAAAAAAGTTTTACATTTGAGCACTGGATGCTTCTCGCATCACTTGATGTCTGAAGCGTTTTTCTGTGTCCAGAGAAAACAAGTGCATGTACAGGCAGCTGGTAGACTTTGCTTGCATTTGCCACGTAACCAAAAGCCAAATGAGAATTTTCAACTGCATGTGAACGGGGTTGTGGAAGATTTCAGAGGTCGATTTCAGTGCAAATATGTGTGAAAATTGGTGTCCTGTCGGCCACGTGCTCACCTCTGCATCAGGAGGTGAGTAACGCTGATGACTTCACATGCCTGTCGGGGCAGGTAATCCTATAGCTGTCCTGTTAGAATGACAGGTGTATGATGCCTGCTGATCGTGCATGTGGCCCCGCAAGTGTGTGCAGATGGAAAGTCACAGGCAACGCTCACTTCATGATGTGGGAGACAAGCCCTTTAAACACTTAATCCGAAACGGGGAGAAGATGCCAAAGTTACTCCTGTGGTCAAATTTTTTGTTACTTGCTTTAAACGTGTCGTCTTTGGCAGTAATTCGCCTTGTCTGTGCCATTAAATACGCAGTGAAACGTTTGCTACAACTCACATCTACGTGCTATGTAGAATTTCCCAAAATAATTCATATTCGGAACCAATCGTCCAAGCAACGTGCACTTTCACAAGTGGACCATATTTGGGATCAGACCGGAGCCATGTTAAAGCTGAAGTATGGATTCCATTATGTATACTGGATAGCACTTTCTGGCAGTAAACAGTAAATGTAATTTTGTGACTTTATTAATGGTGGAATGGTTATTTTTAATAATTATGACAGTAATAGTTAATGACGTAATCGGCATTTTCCTACAGTATCAGCGTTATAGCAGGAACCGTCTAGTAGTAATATGGTCCTATCCAGTGTATTTCATATTCCATATCGTAGTGCTGTAGTCCCCATCACTCAGTTACAGGCACAGTTTTATGAATGACGAAGGTTGTAAAGCTGGTGAGCGCATAGCTCAGTCTCTCGAAGAGCTCCAAAGGAAATGGTATGCTACCGAAGAATGGCGCCTGCAGTGTAGTGGGGTGACCTTGGATTCTTGGAGCCCTGCTGGGTTACTAACACATCCTTACCCAGGGAGCCAGTCCTTTAGGAACAATGTATGGGGAAATAGCTTAGCTAATAGGAATTGTTATAGACCAGCCATATCAGTCTGACAGTTTTTTGTTTTTTTTTTACATCCAAACCTAACTTATACTTAGTTACGGTCCTTTATGACATTTTATTATGTTTCATTGCAGCCATTTGGTAAATTTAAAAAAGTTCATTTTTATTCTCATTAATGTACACTCTGCACCCCATCTTGACTGAAAACAAAACAGAAATGTAGAAATTTTTGCAAATTTATTAGAAATAGAAAAACAAATATCGCATGGTCATAAGTATTCAGACTCTTTGCTCAGTATTGAGTAGAAGCGCCCTTTTGAGCTAGTACAGCCATGAGTCTTCTTGGGAATGATGCAACAAGTTTTTCACACCTGGATTTGGGGATCCTCTGCCATTCTTCCTTGCAGATCCTCTCCAGTTCCATCAGGTCGAATGGTGAACGTTGGTGGACAGCCATTTTCATTTTCCTTTGCTCAGACACTCATATTTAAGTCACATATTGTCCATGTGATATTTCAGTTTTTCTTCAATAAATTTGCAAAAATTTCTACACTTTTTTTTTTCAGTCAAGATTGGGTGCAGAGTGTACATTAATGGGAAAAAAATGAACTTTTTTGAATTTACCAAATGGCTGCAATGAAACAAAGAGTGAAAAATTTAAAGGGGTCTGAATACTTTCCGTACTCATTGTATATTATACCTGTGGAGTTGTGTTTTTTTTTACGTTTTGGTGCTGTTTTTTGATTGTGACGATCATACAAAACCGTCTTGAAATAACTTGTTTTTACACTGAAGACAAGAGCACAGACAATTCGCTAAAGCTGTATTCTCCAGCTCACTTATCAGCTTTATCACTTATCAGTGGATAAACAAAAAGGATTTCCACTCCTATTGTAACAGTTGCGTTGTGGACATGATTTTGTTAACTTACTAATATAGAAGTATTACAGGTTCTCCTGCACTTCTTAGGCTGGTTTCACATTAGCGTTTTTTAGCGCAGCGCATCGTGCGCAGCCACGCGCCCCTATGTTAACATGGCGGGCGCATGGTCTAGCGTTTGCACGCGTTTATGCGTTTTTGTGCGCATGCGCTTTTGTAGTGTGCGCCTAGGCGCGTCCAACGCAACCTGTTACATTTTTGGGTTCGTCCAACGGCATAAAAAAAACGCTAGCGCACGGAATGCACAAAAATAACACATTACAGTCTATGGAATCGCCTATGTTTGAAAGCGCATGCGATTTAAGAGTTAACATGGCTAGAAACTGGTTAAAATGCATGCGCCTAAAAAACGCAAACGCATGAAAAATGCATGATGCGTTTTTTTCATGCGTTTCTATTGCGCAAGAAGCGCAGCGCTAAAAACCGCTAATGTGAAACTAGTCTCTCAGGCCTTCTTCACATGTCCGTATAAAACACGTACGTGAAAGAATGGTACCGGTGTCATCAGTGTGGTTTTTTTTTACCATCCGTGTATCAGTGGTATCCTGGTATGGATAAAGACAAATACAGTACATTTCAAAGCTTCTTGTATACTTTACAATGTTATACACAACGTGTTTTTCATGGACCTATAGACTTGCATTGTCCCTTATGTACACACGTCCTCCAGTGATGTAATGAGGCCAGATGATATATTGCAATGTGTAAAGATAAAATATAAATTTTTATTTAGATTATAAAAAATAAAAACCTATGAACTACAGTATTTTTGATACCCCATGGACTTTCATCAGAGATTTTACTCCTTGGTATATCCTTTCACTTTTTAATTTGCTGTTTTTATTTTGTATTTTTCCTTTTTTATTTGCATCATTTGTTCAATTTATTATAATGATTTTTTTCTCAGCTTTGTTCTGTGTACCATGTGATTTTTGCTCATAATTGAACAAGAATTGTGTTCTGTATACTATTTGATTTCCTGTTTCCAGTATAAAATTGTCATGTATATTTATGACCACTTTGTGATTTTTCTGGTCACCCAAACACATGTTGACACACTTTTAACACTTTAGTATGGCGTGTTTTTTCACATGTAACTTGTGTATGTAAATTATTTAAGACAGTGGTTGCATGTGATATGTACACACTTCCACGTTTTTCCATTTCTATACAGTAATGCTATGTTTTTATTTTTTTTTCAGTACACATGCACTTTCACCATAGACACCCATGTTCTTTAATAACAAATCACACATTTTTTATTTAATTTATTGATGGTATTTAGTTTTGTTTTTTCACATGTTCATACCCATTTACTATCAAACCTTTTTGTCTTTGTACATTTCTTCATGTCCTTACCATTAGGTTTTTATATCTGTTTAAGACAGATAACCCCTCCCTTTTGAACACAGCCATAGCCACGGTAGAGATTTTTAATTCCTGTGTTCATATCTATTCAGGCAGATATCCGCTTCCTTTTTGAACACCGCCACAGCTGCGGTAGAGATACTTTTCATTTGTGTTCACATCTATTCAGGCAGATAACCCCTCCCTTTTTGAACACAGCCATGGTAGATACATTCCCTCCCATGCATATGTCATCGTTAGGAGGTGCGCTTTCTTGCTTTGCAGTCGCCCTGAGTTCCGGTGGAGTAGAATCTCCATGCATTCCACGTGTGCGTTCCAGCTTGGAGACCGGAAGTCATATTTTCACATCTGGGTCAGACTACACAAAGTGAAAAAGCGCTTGCAGCTCCCTCCACTGACTCGCCATCCAATCACATCACGGCAGGACATATCAAAGGCACTTCTTGTAGCCATTTAAACCACGCCCCCATTGGAAGAAGCTCTTTAGCGAAACGGCGCTGTCGGGGTAGGAGCACAGAGCAGCTGGGAGTTATGCACATGACACATTTTGTACGTACCATCTCTAAACTTTGACCAAACTTCATGATTCTCATGTTTATTTTGAGCAACATCTTTTGTAAGGGTTTGCACTGATCACTTTTTTAATGCACCATTCACTTTCTGAGCATTTGACTCTGCAAAACCGTGTGATGTTCACCATTATTATTATTTATTTATTTTTCATAGCGCTTTACATGTGAAGAGGGGTATATACATAATAAAAAAAAGTACAGTAATCTTAAATGATACAAGTCACAACTGGTAAAGGAGCAGAGAGGATCCTGCCTGCGGGGGTTCACAATCTACAAGGGATGGGTGAGGATACAGTAGGGGAGAGTAGAGCTGGTCGTGCAGTGGCTTGGTCGATCAGTGTTTACTGCAGGTTGTAGGCTTGTCGGAAGAGACGTCTTCAGGTTCTTTTTGAAGGTTTCGATGGTAGGCGAGAGTCTGATATGTTGTGGTATTGAGTTCCAGAGTAGGGGTGATGCACGGGAGAAATCTTGTATGCGATTGTGAGAAGAGGAGATAAGAGGGGAGTAGAGAAGGAGATATTGTGAGGATCGGAGGTTGCGTGTAGGTAAGTACCGGGAGACGAGGTCACAGATGTATGGAGGACACAGGTTGTAGATGGCTTTGAATGCCATGGTTAGGGTTTTGAACTAGAGTCTTTGAGTAATGGGGAGCCAGTTCAGGGATTGACAGAGGGGAGAGGCTGGGGAATAGCGGGGGGACAGGTGAATTAGTCAAGCAGCACAGTTTAGAATAGATTGGAGGGGTGCGAGAGTGTTAGGCCGGCGTCACACTAGAGAGAAATACGGACTAGTGAGAGGCGTTAAAAAAACGCATTGCACAAGGACTAATGATTGTCTATGGGATAGCTCCCATCAGCCGTATTTTTCTTGCGTAATTTTTACGGGCCAAACCAATCGCAGCGTGCTGCAATTGTCAGCGTACTACGACCGTAGTACGCCAATGCAAGTCTATGGATGCGCAAAAAAACCCGCATTACTCACCGAGGTGGGCGGTCTGGTCCGATGGGTGTCGCCGTCCCGTCCGGCGCCTCCCTTCATGCGATGACGTCCTCTTCTCCCGTCCTGTAATGGCTCTGGCGCAGGAGCACTGCTCTGCCCTGTTGAGGGCAGAGCAGAGTCCTGCAGGGCGCAGGCGTCGGACCGCCCACCTCGGTGAGTATAATATAAAGTGTTTTTCTTCTCTTTCAGGTTACATTGGGGGCTTATCTACAGCATTACAGAATGCTGTAGATAAGCCCCTGATGTCTATGCTGGCAGCTAATGGGGGGAAAAAAGGGTGACAGATTCCCTTTAATGTATAGGTCTGTTGGGGGAGCTGAATGAGATGGGGAAAAGATGATAAATTCCGTTTCGTCCATATTAAGTTTTAGAAATCTAGCGGAGAGGATGAAGTAGCAGGCAGACATTGCGGGATTCTGGTTAGTAGGGAGGTGATATCTGGTCCAGAGATGTAGATCTGTGTGTCATCAACATAAAGATGATACTGAAAGCCGTGAAATTCTATGAGCTGTCCGAGGCCGAAGGTGTAAATGGAGGAGAGCAGGGGCCCTAGGACTGAACCTTGCAGGACTCCAACAGATAGGGGGCGAGGTGAGGAGGTGGTGTGCGAGTGGGAGACGCTGAATGTCTGGTCTGTTAGGTATGATGTGATCCAAGATAGGGCCAAGTCTGTGATGTCAAGAGATGAGAGGGTCTGTAGTAATATGGAGTGGTCCACGGTCTTAAAGGCAGTGGACAGGTCCAGGAGGAGGACAGAGTAGTGTCGCTTGACCTTGGTTGTTAATAGGTCATTGGTGACCTTAGTTAGGGCAGTTTCAGTGGAGTGATGTGGCCGGAAGCCAGATTGTAAGCCGTCAAAGAGGGAGCAAGAAGAGAGGTGGGCGGACAGTTCAAGATAGACGTGTTTCAGTAGTTTTGAGTTATAGGAAAGAAGTGATAAAGGTCGACCGCTAAACACAGAGGATTGGTTGAGAGGACTTTTTGAGGATAGGTGTGATTTGAGGCATGTTTAAAGCTTGAGGGGAAAAGTCCAGTTGTTAGTGATAGGTTGAAGAATCAGAATGGTAGAGTTGGACGGGACCTCCTGGATAATCTGGTCCAACCCCCTGTGCTCAAAGCAGGATTCACTAGATCATCCCAGACAGATGTCTGTCCAGCCCCTGTTTGAAGACTTCCATGGAAGGAGAACTCGCCACTTCTCGTGGAAGCCTGTTCCACTCATTAATCACCCTAACTGTCAAAAAGTTTTTTCTGACTCCAAACAGCCCTGAGGATAGGGAAAAAAGGGAACAACGCCACCCACAATCTAAGTGCAGTGGAAACTAGGTGTAAATTGTACGCTTATATAATTGCCCTCACCTAGTCAACGGCGAAAATTAAGCATTGAAAAGTGTTTTCTAATGTTTTCTCCGAATCAGGTTTTATCCCATTGCTTCTAGTCTTACCTTGTGCAAATGAAAATAAAGATGATCCTTCTACAATGTGACAGCTCTTGAGAGATTTGTAGACAGCTATTAAGTCTACTCTGTCTCCTTTTTTGCAAACTAAACATTCCCAAATCCTGTAACCATTCCTCATAGGACATGGTTTGCAGACCGGTCACCATTCTGGTCGCTTTTCTCTGAACTTGCTCTAGTTTGTTGATGTCTATTTTAAAATGTGGTGCCCAAAATTGGATACAGTATTCCAGATGAGGTCTGACCAAACAGGAGTAGAAGGCGATAATGACTTCATGTGATTGACTGTATGCTTCCGTTAATACATCCCAGAATTGCGTTTGCCTTTTTTGCTTCTGCATCACACTGTTGACTCATGTTCAGTTTATGATCTTTTAGTATACCCAAGTCTTTTTCACATGTGCTGTTGCTTAGCCCTATTCCTCCCATTCTGTATATGCTTTTTTCATTTTTACTTCTTAGATGTAGTACTTTGCATTTTTCTCTGTTAAAAAAAAAACATTGTTAGTTGCTGCCCACTGCTCCAGTTTATTTATATCTTTTTGAATCCTCTCTCTCTCTTCTTTAGTATTAGCTATCCCTCCTAGCTTTGTGTCGTCAGCAAATTTAATCAGTTTCCCCTCAATTCCTTCATCTAAATAATTGATAAAGATGTTGAACAATACAGGGCCCAGGACAGAACTTTGAGACATTCTTCCAACTGGATGTGCAGCCATTTAAGACCACTCTGTGGGTCCGATCACTAAGCCAGCTATGAATCCACCTAACAGTTGCCTTGTCCATTCCATACTTAGTCATTTTTTCAATAAGGATGGTGTGAGATACTTTGTCAAATGCTTTGCTGAAGTCAAGATATACTATATTTACAGCATTTCCCTGATCCACCCAGTCAGTGATTCTGTCATAGAAGGCATTTAGGTTAGTCTGACATGACTTATTAGTTATAAACCCATGCTGACTCTGGTTTATCGCTTCATTCTTATCCAGGTACTTACATACATGTTTAATAATTTGATGAAAGATCTTTCCTGGTATAGAAGTCAGACTTACTTACTATATATATAACTATATACTATATAACTTACTATAGTTCCCTGGGTCCATTTTCCCCTTTTTGAAGATGGGAACAACATTTGCTCTTCTCCAGTCTTCTGGGACCTGTTCTCCAAGAATTTTCAAAGATTATGGAGAATGGTTCAAAAATTTCTTCTGCTATCTCCTTCAGTACTCTGGGGTGTAATTCATCTGGACCTGGAGACTTGAATTAATTTGTTAGCTAAGTTTTTCCTCACTTTGTTTTATAGATATCCTGGACTCTTCTATTCCTTTAATAGGACAGTGAAGATCAGTTGATGTTATATTTCCTTTCTTAGAGAAAACAGATGCAAAATAGGAATTTAAAAAGTTCGGCCTTCTCAACATCCTTTCTTACCATTTCATCATTTTCATCCTGGAAAAATCCTATAGCATCTTTGACTTTTCTTTTACTTTTGACATATCCCCAAAATCCTTTTTTATTGCTTTTGACATCTCTTGCAAGCCTTAATTCATTGTCCGCTTTAGAAAAATCTGATTCGTGCCCTGCAGGTTCTGCAGACAGCATTATATTCTTCTTTCCGTTTGATAAACATTTCTTTCCTCCATTTTAGCATGCGTTTAAGTTCTGTGTTCATCCATCCTGATTTCCTTAAATCAGGGTTCCCCAACTCCAGTCCTCAAGGCCCACCAATAGGTCATGTTTTCAGGATTTCCCTTGTATTGTACAGGTGATGCAATTATCACCTTGGCAATACTAAGGAAATCCTGAAAACATGACCTGTTGGGGAGCCCTGCCGCTTCCTATTCTTCCCTCTTTTAGGAATTGTTAACGATTGTGCTTTGAGAAACTCATTTTTCAAGATTTCCCATCCTTCCTGGACATTTTTGTCCTTAAGCATATCCAGTCATTGGATCCCTCTGGTTCTCTTTGAGGCCCTTAAAATCTGCCTTTCTGAAATCTAACCTTGAAGTCTGAGTCTTCACAGGTCTTCCTCTAGTTATCCAAAACTCTAAAATAGCATGGTCACTACCTCCTTGGGTCCTAGCCACTCTTACCTTCTCAACCATTTCCTCCCTGTTTCATAAGGATTAGATCCATGGTAGCAGATCCCCTTGTTTTCTCCCATAACTTTTGGAAGATAAAGTTGACAGCAAGATAAGAATTAGCTTGACCTGTTAGTTTTGCCTGGGAGATAATCCCAACAAATGTCTGGATAGTTGAAATCTCCCATGACTACTATGTCATATTTTTTGGAGAACATGGCCATTTGATGCATAAAGGGTTCATCCATATCTTCAGCTTGCACAGGCGGCCTGTAGTAAATACCTACAATGGTGTCCTTTCCATTGTTCTCTCCTTGTATTCTTACCCAAACAGTTTCCACAGAACTACCAGTCTCTGAAGCTTCAATCTCTGTGCAGATACATGTATATTCTTTTTTAACATACAATGCGACACATCCTCCTCATTTATCAAGTCTGTTTCTTGCAAATAAGTTGTATGCTTCTAGCCTTGTATTCCAATCATGTGTATCGTCCCAAGTTTCAGTGATTCCAATGACTTCATGTTTCTTTTCCTGGGTTAGGTTTGGGATGAAGTGGGATGGGATCGGGTTAAGTGCACAGGTGGTGAGATGTGATCTTGAGAGTAGAGTGTAGAGTCAATCTTCTGTAACGATGGAGAAGTTGGTTTTGGAGGAGGAGGGCTGGGCAGTTCGGAGGAAGGGCACTGGGGGTTGTCCACCAAAACTGTCTCTGATCTTATCAATCTTCTGCTTGAAAAATGAAGCAAAGTTTTCAGCTGAGATGAGTGGAGAGGGAGGAGGTGCTGAAGGACGGAGGAGAGAATTGAAGGTGTTGAATAGCTGTTTAAGGTTGAGACAGGGAGGATATGAGAGATGAGAAGTAGGTTTGTTTTGCTGCAGCGAGTGTGGCTTTGAAAGTAGTGAAGGGACTGTTTGAATGCGATGAAGTCCTCATTGAAGTGGTACCTTTTCCATCTCCGCTTAACAACCCTGGAAGCCCGCTTCAGTTCTTTGGTCAGGCTGGTGTGCCAGGGCTGTCTGACTATGCGAGCTTTGGTATGTGTGAGAGGAGCAACAGATTCCAGAGCTGCAGCTATAGTGGTGTTATTTAGAGTGGCATCCGCATTGTGTAGGGAACTTGTGTCTGAATCATATTCAGACAGTGTAGATTGAGGTGTTTAAGATTTCTGTGAGGATGTGCAAGTTTGTGGGGTGGGGATTGTGGACCTGGAGAGGAGAGGGAAGAGAATATAAGTAGGATGTGGTCAGAAAGGGGAAGAGGTGAGTTAGAGAGGTTAGATAGTGAGCAGAGGCGGGTGAAAATGAGGTCCAGTGTGTGGCCATCTTTGTGAGTGGCTGTAGAAGACCATTGATTGAGGCCGAAGGAGGAAGTGAGAGAAACTTAGTGGCAGCTGAGGGGGAAGTGTCAGTGGGGATGTTGAAGTCACCCAATATGATAGTAGGAATGTCAGCGGAAAGGAAATGAAGTAGCCAGGTGGTGAAGTGTTCGAAGAAGGTGGTGGCTGCCCCTGGAGGGAGATCATGACAGCCAGTTGGAGGGGGGACTAGATGCGCAGAGTGTACCTCAAAGGAAGGGGGGTTAACGGAGAGTGGCAGTGGAATTGGGGTGAAGGAGCAGTTGTCTGACAGGAAAAAGCCAACTCCTCCGCCATGCTTGCTGCTCGGGTGGGGGGGGTGTGTGGGAAAGGTGGAATCCACCATACGAAAGTGCAGCAGGAGAGACTGTGTTAGAGGGGGTGAGCCAGGTTTCGGTGTTGGCGAGGAAGGAAAGTTTGTTAGTAATGAAGAGATCATGGCTGTAAGAAAGTTTGTTGCAGACAGAGCGAGCGTTCCATAGAGCTTCTGTTAGTGGGACTGGGGAAGCGGGGGGGCCAGGGAATGGTTATAAGGCTAGAGAGGTTACGGAAAGTTGTGATGGAGCATGGATGGTAGGTAGAAGTGACTGTGGGAATGTGGTGAGGAGGACCAGGATTTGGAGCAATATCACTGGCAGTGTGGAGGATCAGAGAAAGTGTTAGCAGGTAGAAGCAGGAAAGAGCATGAGGGTGCTGTCTGTTTGGAGACAGAGGATTGTAAGTTGAGGCACAGTTCTGAGGAGGAAGTGAGATGGATAGGGAGGATGGAGGGAGAGATGAACAGTTCCTTATTAGGTGTAGGGATTAGGGGGGTTAGCAGAAAGTGAAGTTTTATAGGGGTGAGAGTGAAAACAAACAAACATTGTTTACAGTGACTGTATCCAGTTACCTTCAGTTCCCTTCTGGTTCAATTTTGGATTAATTCTAAATCTTCACACTTGTATGATACACACTTAAAGGATACACACTGTGGACTGAAGTCTTGGCAGACATAGGGTTTGCAGTATATTTGCTAGAAAGTGCATTCAGGTGTGAAGCAGAGAGGAGTGGTCTGTGCTCATTTTGGTCAGATAATTAAGAATGAGCCAGATGTATATGATCAAGGCAGTGTAAACAAGGTCATAAATAACATTGGGGTAAAGCTGGGGTTAGTTGAAACATACAGAGTGAATGCTAGTAGCAGATGTTCACAATGGCAATTCATTAATCCACATTGAAACGCCTGCACTATGCACTTTTATATTTTATTTTAGATGAATAGCCCTCAACATGTATATTCAGATAGCATTAACACATCATGATTGCTTCATTTGAGTGCTAAAACAAATCTTTCATTAGAACTTATTATGGCATATTTGTGCATGCTAGTATAATTACTTTTTATGATATACTCCCATGCTCATGTGTTTCTTCATGTTCCATAAGCTTGATATATTTTTAATCCTTTTTCTGTTTTTATTTTTTATAATCTAAATAAAGATTTATATTTTATCTTTACACATTGCAATATATCGTCTGGCATCATTACATCACTTGAGGACGTGTGTACATATGTTCTAGAAATAGACGTTTTTGTCTTGACAACTTTAGAAGACTGTGTTAATTTATATTGTCCCTTGTCATCTGTGCTGCCAGAAAAAATGGATGCGTTTTGCACGGACAGACGTGCATAGCACCATAGGCTATAATGGGTACTTATGGTATCTTTAAAAAAAAAAAAACGGAAACCACATGTACTAGAAACATGAACGTGTGAATGGGACCTAACAGGCTGCACTTCTTTTCCGCACACAAATTGGCTGCTCGTGGAGGGTCATATGAAGAAATCTGACCATCAGCTCCTTCCAACTTCTTTCCCTTGCTCAGTGTTTTTTAAATGGAGGAAACTGATGGCCAGGTCTGGTCACACCTACTGACATTTTGATAACAGGAGCGCTGTGTAGTCTGTGAAGCATCACGAGCTCGTTGGTGCAGCAGTCACCACAAAGTATGAAAACCTGAAATGCTTATATATTAGTAAGTACAAATAATTATTTCCCCAACACATATAAAAATAACTATGAAGTGAACGACCGGTTACATGATCTTTTATAGTGTTGAATATCTAAGTAAGTAAAGCAAGCTAACGGGGGCACCACCGAAATATAAAAAGGGGATCCAACCCTGGCCTACAACCTATATATGACAGTCACAAGCAGAAAAGAATAGGCCACAAATCGGGGATCACCCTGAATAGAAATTTAGCAAAAATAATACAATTTTTATTTATATTAAGCACAGCAAACAACAACAACACATTAAAAACATTAAAAAATGGTCACACATGTGACACATTCAAAAGATATACATATCTCATAATAGAGAACCAAACCTGATAACCACTACCACTTTTGGTGGAGAAAGTGTCTTATACCCAAGGTCCATGTAAACTAATACCCAATTAGAAGGTTTTGAAAGCACACTAATACACTGTAGCCATCACAAATGAATCATGGATATCAGTGATGCAGATAAATTTTAAATGGATGTTATCACAAGCTCAAATAATGCCTTGAGACAGTGCATACAATTAGTTATATAGCTCTGGCATACTCTTATTTACAATGTGGTACATAAAAAACAAACGTTTCTGGAATGTACTGAATAAACCCCATTTGGAAATACCTCAGCCTGAAGTCAGGCTCCAAGAGCAGACCAGATCATCCAGACCAGAAATGGGCTGTAAAGAGTGCAAACAACCAAAGGACATCTACATGTCCACCTTCAAATAATATACATAGATGCACAGAACCCAATACATCACATATGAAGTGAAGTGGAGTGGGGCAGGCTGGACTAATGACCCGACGCGTGTCGCCACTCTAGGTAGCTTCGTCAGGGATCTAAGTAAGGGCTTGTTCAGACGAGCGTATTAAATGCCCATATGCAAAATAGGCAACATGTGACCAACACAAGGACCAATGCAAGGCAAAGTGGTAGTTCAGTGGTCTGCATGTAAAAAAATCGCTGCATACATGACATTGATTCGTATTCCAGATCAGACTCGCCCATAAGTCAATGCGGAAAGAAACAATTGCATATGCAATGCCAGCCATATGTCTTGTGTTTTTCAACTATCCATTACAATTATTTATATAGTAAACTGTATTTTGTATATTTTGCTTTTTCATTTATTACATTGTTCATTAAAAAAATATCATGCAGATGTTTACAACATGTATATGGATGGCATAGAGATGTAAAAACAGACATTCAGATTACATATTGATAAGAAAAAATCCATTTTTCTTTCTAAATGGGAAAACTGATGATTTTGTGTACTCTTGCCTAAATTCGGACAGCCTAAGGAGGATATCCACACTACATACACACTTAAGGGCTGTAGGGGACTGCCTGAACACTGACCACTTCATGGGAACTATTCTATTGTTTGTTTTTCTATCATCTTAAACCCTGGTGCACGGTCTAAATGGACAATATAGAAAGAGTGTTTTCAACATGGTTGCTCTTGGATAGTTTTTAAAAATTGAAATTGGTAATCATTTTTAAATAAAAAGGACCGAATGCTTTATTATTTCTTCTGCATCTCACTAGAGTCCTATTCTGCACTTTGAAGCAAGAACTCTAAAACTGTTCTGTCTACAGACAGGCGTGCCTCTTGTTTTATTTATATCTCTAGTTATGTTTTAAGACTCTTTGTTGAGCAGAAGAATAAAATACAGAACAGCTACCTACAAGTGCACTTAAATTATATTCAACCCACAATGTAAATTAGGTTTATTAGCAAAATGTATAAGCTTGCTGCTTTGTTTCAGCAATAATCATCATTTAAATAGCTTAACACAACTAATTTTAACAAGTGGTTGCTCCAAATTCAGTACTAGATGGCACTTTTACAGACTACTGCAGTCTTAAGAATAATTCAACCCCCTTCCTCACAAGCGACTTTAGTAATTAGTAGCTCACCTTTGCCGGTTATGTCCTACTGTAAACGGGAAGGGTTACAAGACACCAGCTCCTTGCAGCTCTCTTTAAGAATCATAGTCTATACCTCTTGGGCAACATCCTTTTTGGTTCACTAATATTCTTTGGTTTGCTTGTTGCAATCAACTCCTTCAAATCCCAATAAAGACAGTGACCGCAAATCCAGAATCTGCAGGACCACTTTTGAAACCAAGTCTGGGTGGGAATTGAGGTATGCTTGGGATCATTGGCATGCTGTGGTGTCTAATGACGCCCAAGCTTCACTTTCCTCGCAGAAAGCTTGATGTTTTCTTCTAGGATTTCATGATACTTGATTGAATCCATCTTGCTCTCCACATGCTGGAAGTTTTCAGTGCTAGGGGAAGCAAACCAGCCTCAGAACATCAAGTCACGGCCATTCTTCACTGTACGCAAAGTCGTCTTTTTAGTGCATGCTTTATTCTTCATCTTCCCGACATATTGCCTAAATAAAACTGGAACTTCTCAGTTCTATGGCTAATCACTCCTCAGAACAGAAGACCAAAACTTCCCTTGTCTTATTTACATTGAGAACATTGGGGCTGCTTTTTATTGTGCTTTTTGGTCGGTTCCACTGTTTGTCTTGGGAGTTCAGCATTTAGTGTGTGCCCTACAGTACAACGTAGATCTCTGTGCCTGCTGCCATCAAATTTTGCTGCAGGTCTTTTGCAAGCACTTGTGTTTTCTTGAGCACCTTCTTCCTCGGGAATCTGCTAGCAGCCGGTCTTCCTTTTTCTGCCACGTCCAGGTAGTGTAACCACTGTTCATTGAATTTTTAACTCATTTATTTATTTACTAATTTATATAGCGCCATTAATTCCACAGCACTTTACAGACATTATTGGCACTGTCCCCGATGGGGCTCACAATCTACATTCCCTATCAGTATGTCTTTGGAACCTAAGAATATTAGTGAACTGGAGGGCACGGACCACAATGAATTGGCTAAGATTCATCAATAACGCTTGTTATACATCAAGTTTGCAGCAGGTCATATCAGCCAAAGGTGTTGTACTGCATATTGAATGGGTTGGATAATTCTGTGTTTGCAGTAGTCAGTAAAAGTGCCATTTTATGTTGAATTTAGAGAAACTGTTCTTAGGTTTATTAGAAAAATGTAAAAACTTTCTGTAATAAACCAAATTTCAAATGGAAATTGAATAATTTTGATAGCAACTGTTATGAATGACCTGAGACTTTTTCAGCTAATCTGGCAGGTAGATAATTCAATCTAATTCATGAAATTAAAGTTGGGTTGGATACATGAGACCTTATCTTTTTGTTTTTATGTTTCTTGTTCCTCCTGCAGCTGTCCCTGAAGTGCCGTGCTCCAGAAGTGTGTAATTATGTGTACCAAGTGTATGACTCCATCTTGAAGACCTAAATGTGGTCGTGCAACAGACAACCTCTCATAGATGAATACTATTTCTCATGTAACATGTCTGTCTACCCTACTATTCTTACAGTGTACCAAGTTGTACATTCCATCACATCAAAGCTATGGCAGCAGAGTCTCTTTGGAATGGAGCAAACAGGAGAATAAGAAGGAAAGTACTTGCTAAGCATATATAGCAATTAGTAATATGTAGAGGTGGCAGCCAAATTTGGTAGGTACTGGCCACATCTGGTTGCACAGCCTCCTCTTTTACTACATGAATAAACAGCAATATACATATAGACCAATATCTAATTTACAGCAAATGTTTTCTTCTTCAATGTGATGTGCTTGACATGTTAATCCAGTGCAGTTAAATATTCCTGATTCTGCATTGTATAGATGTTCCTTGCCATTGTTAATCAAAATCACTATTGTAAATCTGGAAAACTAGTCGTTGTAAACTTAGGTTGTGAATATTGTGTGTGTTTGCACACCTAAACTGTCTATGTACTGTGAATCACAAAATATCATCTCATATCCCCAAAATATATATATATATATATATATATATATATATGCCTGCTGTCATTCTTATCTGTCCACACACCTAGCTTATACTTTAACACCCTCTGATAAAATTGTCCAGATGAGAGTGACGACTTTAGTGCCACTTGTGTTCCTATTCTTGTGACCATACCATGTGTTTAATTGCCCATCCCCAATACGTGTACATTCCGTGCCAATGATTACTGTGTTGCAGCCTAAGGGAGCATGTCGCTAGTTTATTGTAAAATCCAATTTCCTATGTTGCTTAAAAAAAAATCTCCATTAACCGTATAAATAAAATGTATTTCAGAAACCGGGTTGAGATGTCTTATTTTGTGCGTGGTAAATGGGGATTTTGAATTCAGAATCACAAAAAAAAATATATATAAATATGTATTAGTGATTTTGGCCTGATAACATGCACAGAAGTTGACACAAATGAGTTTGAATGGCTACTAAAGGTAACATCCTCACCTGTGACCTGTTTGCTTGTAATTAGTGTGTGTGTAAAAACCTGACTGAGTGTCTGGGATCCAGATAGATTTTTGCATCTTTCATCCAGCCACTGACATTCTGGATTATGAATCATGGGGAAAGCAAAGAATTGTTAATGCTTCTACAGAAAGGATAGTTGAACTGTATAAAACAGGAAAGGGATGCAAAAAGATATCCAAGGAATTGATAATGCCAGTCAGCAACGTTCAGACTGTGATTAATAAATGGAAAATCCGGGGCTCTTGAAAAACAAAACCACGGTCAGGTAGACCAACAAATATGTCATCCATAACTGCTAGGAAAATAGTTTGGGATGCAAAGAAAACCCACAAATAACATCAGCTGAAATACTGGACACTCTGAATACTAGTTGATGTGGCTGTTTCAAGATGCACAATAAGGAGGCAATTGAAGAAAAATGGTCTGCATGGTTGAGTTTCCAGTAGAAAGCCATGTTTGCGCAAATGCCTAAAAGTATCTCGCCCACCATACGCAAAACAGCACAGAGACAAGCCTCAAAATTTCTAGAACAATGTAATTTGGAGTGATGGGACCAAAATTGAACTTTTTGGCCACAACCATAAACGTTATATTTGGAGAGAGGTCAACCAGGTCTATGATTAAAGGAACACCATTCCTACTGTAAAGCACCGAGGTGGATCGCTGATGTTTTGGGGATTTGTGAGCTACGAAAGCACAGGAAACTTGATCAAAGTTAAAAGATGAATGCAACACATTAAGATGAGAAAAAAAAAAAGAACTTTCTTGAATTTACCAAATGGATGCAATGAAACAGAGTGAAAAATGTAAAGGGGTCTGAATACTTTCCATACCCACTGTATAATTCATTTGTTTAAGGTTATCCTGAAATTCATAAAAAAAAAAAAAATCAGTTTGAAAATGGCGCCGGCCGCACCTGCGCGGTAGCGGCAATCGGTGTGTATATATAGGTGATCCAATAGCTGCTACTGCGCAGGCGGCGCCATCTTTGTAGAGAAAAAAAAAATTCCTCCTCCAAGATGGCGGCGCCTGTGCTGTAGCAGCTATTGGATTACGTTTAAATTCAAAGAGAGCTGCTGGCGCAATTTTAAAACAGATTTTTTTTTTTTTTTTAATGAATATCAGGATAACCTTAAACAAATGAATTTTATATACACATTACATATGCAATTAAACTGCAGCACAGGGGCCAATGCCCCGGCGTCTGCCTGCAGAAGGGGATTTTTTTTTTTCACCAAGATAGATATATAGATATATCTATATCTACACTGTGTTCCAAATTATTATGCAAAAAATATTTCCTCATATTTTCTTTAAATTACCTATATGAATTGCAGTCAGTTATTTTCCAGTCATCTAATCTAGTATAATTGCAATGTTTTTGAACAAACTGCCTATGAAAACAGTATATTTTTAAAAATAAGAAACACTCAAAATGCATGTTCCAAATTATTATGCACAGCAGAGTTTTCAACCTTTTTATTTTTATTTTCAACAAAAAAATGGTCAATTGTGAAATTATAAGCATTATCAGCTTATTACAAAATTAAATTAGTTTTCAAGTCAAAACTTTATTCTAGGTGATGTTACATTTACACATAGGACCCCTTGTTCGAAAGAAGCTTCTGAACTCTCTTGTCCATTGAATTTGTCAGTTTTTGGATGATTTGTGCTTCAATTGTTTTGCATGTGGACAGAATACCCTCCCAGAGCTGTTGCTTAGATGTGAACTGCCTCCCGCCATCATAGACACTCCTTTTGATGATGCTCCAGAGCTTCTCAATGGGGTTGAGGTCAGGGGAAGATGGTGGCCACACAATAAGTTTGTCCTCTTTTATGCCCATAGCAGGCAGAGATGCAGATGTGGTGTTTGCAGCATGAGACGGTGCATTATGCATGAAAATGATCTTGCTGCGGAAAGCACGGTTCTTCCTCTTGAACCATGGCAGGAAGTGCTGTTTTAGAAACTCCACATAGATTATGGAGTTCATCTTTACCCCTTCAGGGATCCTAAAGGGGCCAACAATCTCTCCCCATGATTCCAGCCCAAAACATTACTTCACCTCCTCCTTGCTGGCGCCTTAGCCGTGTTTTCATGGGGTGTCCATCAACCAGCCATCCTCCACTCCATCCATCTGGACCATCGAGTGTTGCACGGCACTCATCGGTGAGCAAAACAGTTTGGAAGTCAGTCTTCATGTATCGTTTGGCCCACTGGAGCCGTTTCTGCTTGTGTGCAGTGGATAGAGGTGGTCGACAGGATGGCTTACGCACAGCTGCAAACCTCTGAAGGACCCTGCATCTTGTTGTTCGGGGGACGTTGGAGGCACCAGCAGCTTCAAAAACTTGTCTGCTGCTATGACAAGGCATTTTTGCAGTTGCTCTTTTAACCTGACGCAATTGCCTGTTGGAAAGAGTCCTCAATTTTTCCTTAGCACGCACACGTGTGTGCTGGGAATCAGCTACATACTTCGTGATTGTGCGATGATCACGATGAAGTGTCTTGGCAATGTTGATTGTAGTCACGCCTTGACCTAAATACTCCACAATTTGTTGCTTCTCAGCAGCCGACACATCCTTTTTCTTTCCCATTTTGGCAAAAAAATGTAGGCTGCTTGATAATGTGGAACAGCCTTCTTAAGTAGTCTTGCCTTTATTTGGACACACCTGCCAAACTAATTTGCACAGGCATCTGCAATTGCTTTCAGTGATATAAAGAGCCCTGACACACATCACCATCAATTAGTTTAAATGACAAAAAAATTCTAACCTTATCACTCCTAAACTTTTTGCATAATAATTTGGAACACAGTTTATCTATCCAGTATATATAATATTCAGTATGTAAAATAGGGGGCAGTGAGGGTTCAGTGACCTGTCAAAAGCCCATAGTGAAGCCATACTGATGAGTACCTAAGCACCACATGAAGACCTCCCACAGGCCGCCCTGAAACATGAGCATATCATTAACTCAAAACTGAAAATACAGATTACACAACAACCACAAGACTGATTTCATCACCAGGTATCATTGTAATCAGTATGTCGGTGCCAACCTGTCACTATGTGTAGGTTACTGTGCACAATCCTCCAGACAGGATCCCTTTAATTATGCTGTTTACATCGCACGAGACACGCCGAGGCCGACGTGTATCCACCGCACGGGACACGCCGGGGCCGACGTGTATCCACCAAATGGGATATATATAACACACATGCACACTCGCACAAATTGGAGATGACACACATATGCAAGCTCACCTACACTGCAAAACGCGCACATTGGAAAATACACACACATGCATGCTCACACACAGCAAAACACGCATGCTCACACGCATAGGAAAACATGCGTGCTCACACGTATAGGAAAATACACATGTGCGCTCACATGCATAGAAAAACACATTTAGGCTAGTTTCACACTAGCGTTTTTGAGCGCAGCGACGGCCTGCGCACGGCCGCCGCTAAGCCCCGCCCCCTGCCGCGCCTCCGCCAGTAGCTCCGCCTGCCGGCGCATGACGCTGCATGCGTCCTGCGTCCCCTATCTTTATCACTGGGGGCGCAGGCCGTGCGCAATATGCATTTGGCGGCGCATGCGTCCTTTTGACGGTGCGCCGACCTGTGCCAAACGCAACCTGCTGCAGTCAAAAAGGCGCATGCGCCGCCAAACGCACACTGCGCACGGCCTGCGCCCCAGTGATAAAGATAGGGGATGCAGGGCGCATGCAGCGTCATGCGCCGGTAGGCGGAGCTACCGGCGGAGGCGCGGCAGGGGGCGGGGCTTAGCGGCAGCCGTGCGCAGGCCGTCGCTGCGCTCAAAAACGCTAGTGTGAAACTAGCCTTATTTATATAGCACCATTGATTCCATGGTGCTGTACATGAGAGAGTAACATACAAAGTACAGATATCACTTACAGTAAACAATCACAGACTGATATAGAGGGGAGAGAGGACCCTGCCCTTTCGGGCTTACATTCTACAGAATGGTGGGGAAGGAGACAGTAGGTTGGGGGGTTGCAGCAGCTCCAGTGATGGTGAGGTGGTAGCTCCAGTAGTGGTGAGGAGACAGCAGGGATCATTGCAGGCTGTAAGCTTTCCAAAAGAGATGGGTTTTCAGGTTCCGTCGGAAGGATCCGATTGTGGTTGATAGTCGGACGTGTTGGGGCAAAGAATTCCAGAGGATGGGGGCTATTCGGGAGAAGTCTTGGAGGCGGTTGGGTGAGGAGCGAATAAGTGTGGAGAGAAGAAGGTCTTGAGAGGACCGGAGATTACATGAGGGAAGGTATCGGGAGATTAGTTCAGAGATATATGGGGGAGACAGGTTATAGATGGGCTTGTAGGTCAGTATTAGTAATTTGAATTGGCTACGCTGAGGGAATGGGAGCCAGTGAAGAGATTTGTAGAGGGGAGAAGCGGAGGAGTAGCTAGGAGAGAGATGAATTTGTTGGGCGGCATAGTTAAGGATGGACTGGAGAGCTGCGAGGGTGTTAGCAGGGAGGCCACAGAAAAGGATGTTGCAATAGTCGAGGCGGGAGATGAGGGCAAGTACAAGCATTTTAGTAGAATGAGGGTTGAGGAAGGGACGGATTCTGGAAATATTTTTGAGCTGGAGGCGACAGGAGGTGTAGAGAGCTTGGATGTGTAGTTTGAAGGACAGGGCAGAGTCAAGGGTTACTCAGAGGCAGCGGACCTCTGGTACAGGGGAAAGTGTGATGTCGTCAATTGTTATAGATAAGTTGGGTAAGGAAGATCTGTGAGGTGGAGGAAAGATGATTAGTTCAGATTTGTCTACATTGAGTTTGAGGAAGCGAGAGGAGAACAAGGTGGATATGGCTGATACACTCCGGGATTCTGGACGGCAGAGAGGTGACGTCTGGGCTAGAGAGGTAGATCTGAGTATCATCAGCATAAAGGTGGTACTGGAATCCATGGGACTTTGAGTTGCCTCAGGCCAAGTGTATAGATTGAGAAGAGTAGGGGTACTAGAACAGAACCTTGGGGGACTCCAACAGAGAGAGGGTGGGATGAGGACGTAGTGTGGGAGTGGGAGATGCTGAATGTGCAGTTGGAAAGGTATGAGGAGATCCAGGATAGTGTGAGGTCTTTGATGCCAAAGGAGGAGAGGATCTGTAGTAGGAGGCAGTGGTCAACTGTGTCAAAAGCAGAGGACAGGTCTAGAAGGAGGAGTATAGAGTATTGTCCGTTAGCTTTGGCTCTAAGTAGGTCGTTGGTAATTTTGGTCAGGGCTGTCTCCGTGGATTGATGGGGACGGAAACCAAATTGTAGATTGTCAAAGAGCAAGTTAAATGAGAGATGGGAGAAAAGGTCAGTGTGGACATGCTGTTCCAGGAGTTTAGAAGCAAATGGGAGCAACGATATTGGGTGATAGCTGGGCATGGCTGTTGGATTGAGAGTTGGCACGCTCACATGCATAGGAAAACACACATGCGCGCTCACACGTGTAGGAAAACACGTGCGCTTACACGCATAGTAAATCACATACTCTAACCAGACATGTTTAAATTTTTATTTGTCAAATGCCCCAACCACACAGCAAAAGCTGATATGGACATCTAGAGAGGTTACCTGGAGTGTGCTGGGCAGTGGGCACACAGTTACCTCTCGTCTTGATGTCCTGTGCAGCTACTCTGCGTGCTGATACTCCTTCCCTTGGCTGATCGAACATTACAGACAGATCTGCACGCAGAAGAGGAGGATGCTGCATCGGATCACTATGTAAGTAATGCACCCACCTCTTTTAGTTGTGTGCCAGGAGCTGCCCCCTCTCACCACTACGTGCACATTGCTGAAGCTGGCAATGGCTACAGCCACGTGCACACTGCATGTCCTGCCTTTCGTGATGCTGCACCACCAGGTGCCTGAAAAATTTAAGGGGCCGGCAGCCAAAAAAACGGACTGGCAGCTCCACGGCCCACCGGACAAATGCCCGGAAGAGCAGATTAGCAATTTGGGCCTTCTTTCATTTAAAAATTGCATTTTGTGATTACTTGTGTTATATTTGGCTATTATTTAGATTTGTTTGGTGATCTGAAATATTTAAGTGTGACAAACATGCAAAAGAATAGGAAATCAGGAAGGGGGCAAACATTTTTTCACACCATGGTATATGCTACACTACACAGGGCACATCCTCTTTATACTAGATCACACGGGACACATCCTCTATATACTACAGCACACAGGACACATCCTCTATATACACCACACATCCTCTCTATACTACACCACACGGGACACACCCTCTCTATACTACACACGGGACGCACCCTCTCTATACTACACCACACGGGACACACCCTCTATATACTAAAGACGTGCCACATGTCATGGTCCGCGGGTGATCTTCAGGTGACTATGCACTCATAGTGGATATGGGATTTCTGCATCAAACCCACAGCAGTCCCTGATCATGGGCATGCACCCTTAAGCCCCAGGGAAAATCCACAGAGACACAACAGCTGATCTGAAGGAACAACAGCACACATAGACAACTGTGACTGCGCTGACTCTGTAGCAGTGAGTGCGCACTAGGGTGACCGGATCTCATATGGGGGGGAAAAAATGTCAGAATCTTGTTCGTCTGGACCCCACAAAACGATTCCCCTTTCCAGATATTGAGAGAGCCAAAATTTGAGCTCGATCAAACGACGTTAACCCGTGCCGCTCGTCGCTCAAAGTTTGAAAAAATCCAAATTGAGGTATTTTAAGATTTAGGTATTTTGCATAGTCTGTTAGACTATAAAGAATGTGACAACAACATTGCAGAAATAGCCCTGACCAAATTTTCGAACCATTTGTGGTATTTGAAAGCAGAGTTGGTGGGATTATCGTTTTTTGATCCCACCATTACAGACAATGAAAAGTTGTTAATGGCTAATAAATTGCTTAGTAGCACAGATGAACCATCAGAGCACGCTAACCTACATGAGTTGATAATTTTACATAGTTATCTAATCTATTCTAGAGCTTTTGTTAAAGTAGTTTTTGAAACGTCAGAATATAATGCTCGGCATTTGCTTACAACTTGCAGGACATATTGCTTTTGTTCTTCATCTTTTGTCAGAAGGTCGTTAAAGTCGGTTACTTCCTACCTCTTTTAATTTTTCTTTCCTAACTTTTGGATTTACAACCCTAGCGTGCTCTGATGGTTCATCTGTGCTACTGAGCAATTTATTAGCCATTAACAACTTTTCATTGTCTGTAATGGAGGGATCAAAAAACGATAATCCCACCAACTCTGCATTCAAATACCACAAATGGTTCGAAAATTTGGTCAGGGCTATTTCTGCAATGTTGTTGTCACATTCTTTATAGTCTAACAGACTATGCAAAATACCTAAATCTTAAAATACCTCAATTTGGATTTTTTCAAACTTTGAGCGACGAGCGGCACGGGTTAACGTCGTTTGATCGAGCTCAAATTTTGGCTATCTCAATATCTGGAAAGGGGAAGCGTTTTGTGGGGTCCAGACGGACAAAATTCCGACATCGATTTTTTGCGGTCACCCTAGTGCGCACAATACTCTCTGAGGAGCGGTGTGTGCGATAATGACCAGTATTGAAGCTGGCAGGCCATGTGCAGGAGCTGCACTACACATATGCCAAAGACTGTTACAGAATTAAGCGCTCACTGCTCTCTATGGGGTGGTGCATGTGCGCAAAATACAGAAGCAGGCAGACACAGTCGATGTGAAGGAGCTTAACTTTGGCAAATGAGAAGTGCGGTGGATGGGCAGGTCTTGGATGCCAGTGCGACCCTAGGCACGCTACTCATATAGACACAATAGTAGAGTAAAACTATGTTTTTGGCCCACAAATGGCAATAAGACAGCTGCAGACTAGAATTATTTTTCCGACACACTACTCGTACAGACACGGCTGCAGAGTACACAGAGGCTTTTTAGAACAGAATTCTCAGGTAGAGGTGCAAAGTACACAGAGGCTTAAAGGTATAGTACTCCCACAGGCAAGTCTGCATAATACACACAGAGGCTTAAAGGCATAGTAATTCCACAGCCGGGGTTGCAGAGCATTCATAGAGGCTTAAAGGCATAGTACTCCCACAGGTGAGGTTGCAGAGTACACAAAGGTTTAAAAGCCTAGTACTCCCACAAGCGGTGGTGCAGAGTACACACAGCTGCCTTTTGGTACAGTACTCCCACATATATGGATAGAGTACACACAGAGGCTTAAAGGTGGCACAGTACTCCCACAGGTGAGGGTGCAGAGTACACACAGTGGCTTTTTGACACTACTCCCACTGAGACATGCAGAGTACACAAAGGGTTTTTTTTTTGTAGAGTGCCCAGGTCAATTCTGTCCTTCACTCATCTGCATCCTGTCCATACACTAATCAGAGCAAAATGGTGGCGGCACGCGTGATCCAGTATTTATAAAGTTTAGGTCACGTGGTTCGCCGGCCAGTCACAGTCATGCCAATACTTGGCATATTATGATGGCTCAGAAAGTACTCAGAGCCTAAAAGCTTGTTGATTGGCTGCTTTTTAAACTTTATTAGGCATCCGAACCTGAAAAATAAACAGGCCATCCAGTAAAAAGTCTGCGTTTGAGGTTTGGTACTGGACACAAGGTTTGGGTTTGCTCATCCCTGCTTACCATATTTACCAAGTGGTAACTATTTGTAATGGGGAAAAAAGCCAAACCAAGGTAAATGAGATATGAATAAAGGGGAGAAGGCATTTTCTTAAATGGCACAATATTTACGGTATTTGAGGCGGAAACATTTGGCAGATCTTCAAGCCATTCTTATCCCTGCTTTGTATTCAAAGCTAAAATGGTACATACCTTTTGTTCTTGTCTATAATGGTGTTTTTCTCCTTTAGAATGAATGGATGTTTTCTTTTCCCTCAGGTTGATATCAGTCCATTATTTGACTTTTAGCAGTAAAATAATGCTTTTTTGGCTTAGTTTAAATATATCCAGAAAATGCACCATACAACCTAGGATCCATTTAACTTGTGAATGTATGGTTAAGCTGCAATCACACTGCTGTATTGTGACTGTGTGAATGCTATATATTTAGCACAAAGAATAAACTCTAATCCCATCTGATTCCTTGAGAATGCTGGAAAATCACACAGTAGTGCCATACAAATGCAACTGTACAATATTTTCAACATGTAATTTTCCAATTGAAATTAGATGGCTAATGTGCATGAAGTATTTGCCCACTAAAGTGATTTGTTTTGGACATACATACATTAAAGGGAACCTGTCATCAAACCAGATTGGGGGCATGTATACAACTTATTAGAATGCATTATATGAGGGCTAAAGGGTACTGGTCTTATCTCATATGGGACAAACCTGGTGACTGATTTGCTTTAACCCCTTTCCGATGTTGGGCGTAATAATACGCCCACATCAGAATCCCTCCATTTGATGTAGGTTCCGGTACTGAGCCTACATCTTTCCTCGCACATGTTAGTTGTTTTGAACAGCTGATAGAGGCACATAACAGCCGCGGGTGGAATCGCGATCCACCTGCAGTTGTTAACCTGGGGAGCAAAAAAACAAAATACAAAAATGAAAACACTTCTGGTCCTGAAGGGGTTAATAAAAAGCTATTTTTTTTAAACCATAAAGCAGCAGGTTATTGCCGCTCGGTAAGAGACTCGTGTATTTTATTAATCAGTCTGCAGGTATATTTTTCTCTGAAACAATGGACAACATACGTTTCAAGAGGCTGTCTTTTTTTTTTTTTTTTTTTTTTAATAAATGTTTGCTGTCACCTTATGATTGCAGACTTTTGAATCCTAACAGTGTGAGCATCACACGTTGCCAGGATTCTCCAGTATTGCTGGTAAGAGCAGGTGGTCAAGTGTTGTGAATTCGCTTTCTGGCCTACCTCTGGTTACTAGTGAAGGTAGTAGAGCTGGTTGTATTGACAGAGGGGTCACAAGTTCTCTTTCTGGGCTCCCTCTGGTGGTTACTGGAGGTAATGGAGCTGATCTGATTAACAGAGGCTTGTCACCTGATAATGAGGACGATTGGAGATCTGGAGTTTCTGACTGGATTTAAGACAGCCGACTTCCTCTATCCCTGCTGGTGATTTTTTCCTGCCTCCTGAGGTCTTAGCTGAGCATGCAAGGACTGAGCTGGAAACTAAGTGTTCTGTTGCTATTGTTCACATTTGATCTGGTTTTGTCTATTTCAGTCTTGTGTGGTCAGCCAGCTTCGGCAGGGGCTGTGCTGAATCTCATCCATATGTTACTACTTGTGCCAGTTTGTTTTTGTCCCTTATTATATTGGCCTCTTTTTACTCTGCTTTCAGAATATACCAGAGTGCTGATATAGTGGGCGAAGTCGTGTGACTTCAGTATTTTTCTATCAGAAGTGTTGGACATTTTTTGCAGGGTTTTTTGTGTGTTTGCAGACAGTGTCTTTCCTTTCCTGTCCTGTCTAGTTAGTGTGCTCAGTCTGTTTTCCTACCTGCGTTTGTATTTTCATCTTGTCTCACCAACAATATATGTTTGGAGGCTATCTATTCCTTTGGGGTCTGCTCTGGGGCAGTTTAGATTTCCCCTTTCTTCCCCTTTCTTTCCCCTAAAGGCTTATTTAGCTCTCTGGTTGTGTCAAGGCGTCTAGGATCATCGTAGGTACGCTCCACGGCTACTGCTAGTTGTGTGGATAGGATCAGGGGTCTGCAATCCGCTTAGTTACCAACCTCTCTGGTTTTCTGTGGTTTAGCTTGGTCTTGCTCTCCTCCTCAGTGACCCAATCATAACAGTCAAGTAACTGCATGTATGCTATTTGCATACGTCCAGGATCATTTTGTGCACATCTAGTCTATGTCATCCAATACGAGAAAAAATTTAGAGAGGCCAAAAACGTCTAGTCGGAATGTGACCACAAGTATGCAATTTGCAAACTTTGTGTCATGTGACGGCCTACTCTCACTGGTAAAACATGAGAATACTGACAGCGTGTGGTGCACATGCTGAAAGGATTCAGAAGTCTGCAGTCACATAAAGAGACTGTAGATTTTTATCTAAAAACCGGACAACACCTCTAGAGATTCATCAAGACTAGTGATGAGCGAATTTGTAGGAAAACGATCGCCAAACATAAATTCGGCACGAATAAGGCACATTTGGAATCATGATCGGAAACACGAGCAAAATTTTATAAAATTGGAAAAAATCTGTTACATTCGGTAAAAAGTGCGGGAAAATATTTGAGTTGCCACAAAAGTATTTTCAACACTTTAGCAACGATAATGGTGGTGTATCATGAGCGTTTGGCATGTGTTTGATGAGAAGTGGGGGTTTGCAGAGCCCAACGGTGCAGCAATCTTGTAAAGAGTAATTTTTTTTCCCTAACTTTGTGTGCACATTGGCTAGCCGCAATCAGTGCACAGGAAACATCCCTAATGTCCAGACTGAACGGCTTGTCATTGGCTACTGAAATCATATGTCCCTTTCAATATAAAGAGTGGACATCTGGCATTGTTAGCAGCAACATTTTGGCTAGGCGGTTGTATATCAGTCAGTGTAGCTAGCTAGTGTCCAATGTGGCTGTTACTTTTTGCCATTACTGAGGTCCACAGACAAAGCCAGCAGGGCACATGTCATACAAGTGTGTTGTGCACTGCTTCTCTTGTGCTCCATGCACAAGTATAACATTCTAAATAATATTTTTTCACTAAAAACAGCCTGCTGTATCCCACCTTGTCATTTAGTGCTGTGGTGAGATGAAACTGTCTGCAGACCTAAGGCACATTAAAAAAATATATAATTTTTCAGTTGCAAAAAGTTAGACAGCTTGTCATTTTGTTGTGTTGAAATTAAGCTGTAGAGGCCTGATCCAGAGGCCACACAAAATTCTTGTGTTCCTAATGCTATACAGTGGGGGCCTGACTCTAAAAAAGTTTGTAGCATCTAGGGTGTTATAGAGGTCTGATCCAGAGGCCACAAAAAAAATCTTCTGTTGCTAGTGTCATACAGTATGCAAATAAAGTCCGTGGAGCCACATTTAAGAGTCTCAAACATGGGACTAGCCAGATCTTCCTCCAGGGAAGGACCCAGCCAAGGAGTGGCTCCTTTCGGAATGGGGAATAAAAGTCGGCATTGAGTGGATGAATATCATCCGCTCAATGCCGACTTTTATTTCCCATTGACTTGCATTGGGGTCGGGTTTCGGACGAAACTCCGACTTGTTTTGCCCTAGTCGGACCAGTTTCATCCGACTCAAATTTTGTTTCATTCGGGTTTCACGAAACCCGATCCAACCAAGGTCGCTCAACCCTAGTGGCAAGGGTTGCCTAGCCTCTGTTTCCGAAAGCTGATGGCCGTCACAGTCCCCCAGTAGCAATTGCCCAGTTGCCATTACTTTTCCAAGAAAGCTGTCCTGCGCTACACAGCATGTCGCAGACAATATCCCCCGAACCTTTACTAAATCTGTGTGCCAGGATGCATTTCACCACAGACACTTGGACGAGTAAGCATGGCCAAGGGTGTTACATCTCGCTGACTTGGCACTGGGTGACTGGTGGCTGTGGGGGCAGGTGCAGCTCCACAAGTCTTGGAATCCCAATGGCTTGCAGGACAAACCGATATCCCTTGGAGATCGCAGTTATACAGCTGAAGAGTTGTGGACAGCTCTCCAGTCTGAGTTTGATCAATGGCTGTCTCTGCTGAACCTACATCCAGGGAAGGCCGTGGCAGATAACGGTGCGAACCTGGTGGCGGCCCTACAGCGAGGCAAGATCACACACGTGCCTTGCATGGCTCACGTCCTCAACCTGGTGGTACAGCGTTTTCTCCGCCACTATCCTGGCATGGGTGAGCTGCTCCACCATGCAAGCTGTGTGCTCATTTCCGCCCTTCGCACCCCTCAGGTCATCGACTTGCATCGTTACAAAGGTCTTTGTCCATGCCAGTTAACAGGCTGATATGCGATGTTGTGACACGGTGGAATTAAACTCTGCACATGTGGCAGCAGCAACGAGCCCTGACGCAGTATGTCATGTCGTATAGCCTGGGCCAATACAGTATGGACGTGGCGCATATCACCTTTACAGAGTGGGCAAAGATTAAGGACCTCTGCACCCTTCTGCACAGTTTCAAAATGGCTATTAAGATGGTTAGCACTGATGACGCCATCATCAGCATCACTATTTCGGTCACCTATATGCTGGAGCAGACTTTGCATAGCTTGCAGGAATAGATGATGGTCCCAGAAGAAGAGGAGGAAGCAAAGGAGGATGTGGAAGGCATAACATTGCCTCTAAGTTCCAGACTTTCGTCACACTGGCCAAGGGGGGGGTGGATTACTGCAATTGTGGGGGGCTGGTGATAACAGACAAACTATTATCGAAGGTGCAAGATCCGAGGAACAAATGGAGGAAGAAGTGATGGGAAAGAAATTGTCAGATGTACAGGATAATTCCCCTTCTCTGTTATTCGTGGTTGGCGGGAGGGGATCGAGGAAATGAACCTCTTTGTTACACAGCCGCCAACACAGCATGGGCTTGGACCTCATGTTAAAGCCCGAAATATGAGCGCCTTCTTGCTGCACTATCTGCAACATGATCCTCATATATTTATCTCCAACCAGGAATTAATCCGCACAGCAAGAAAATGCATTCATTGTGCACATGCCTGTGTGAACTGCCGCCTAAAAGTGCGTGCAGTATAAGAAGTTCTCCATAGACCGGGGTGCCACTCCAAAGCTATAGGCACAACAACTTCACCAAAAAAGAAATACAGATGGCACTCACCGATTAAAATCTTTATTCTATTTCTTTAAAACATCGGCATAGGGAGGATGGGAGCAGGAGTGGAGATGACGACAGCTGTTTCGCGCTGCAGTGGCGCTTCTACTATATCCAGCACGTTTGTAGCAATTTTGAAGGTTGGCACTTTGCAAGATTGTGTGAAGGAAAAAAATCCCAGCTGATGGAGTCAGAAGTTAAAGGAGACCAGTAGAAGCGCCACTGCAGCACGAAACAGCTGTCGTCATCTCCACTCCTGCTCCCATCCTCCCTATGCCGATGTTTTAAAGAAATAGAATAAAGAAGATTTTATCAGGTGAGTGCCATCTGTATTTCTTTTTTGGTGAACTCATATATTTATGATTAGGAATACTGCTGACTACTGGATTGCCACTCAGATCCACGTTATAAAACCAAATTTTGCCAGATGCGCTCTGCCCTGAAAAGGGACCCGGGAATGCTGGAGTATCGAAACACGCTTTTATACAACCTTAAGAAAGATTTTTCATCCAAGACAGCAGTGAAGCACACAGTTAACATTGCAGCTCTAGACTTCCAATCTCTGGCACATCAATTCGTCAACGCCAAAACATTAGCAGCAGTGGTGGAAGAAGCAATTTCTGTGCTTCCTTTGACACTTTTTTTAGACCAGCTCGTGCACCAGCACAACAGAGTCCAAGTCTTACATGTGGTGAACGGAGAGGATAGTGCAGGAGTATCTAGAATTGAATATCAATACCATCAGGGAGGGTTTAGATCCGTTCATATTTTGGTCTTCCAAAAGGGATGAGTGGCGTGAGCTTGCCTCACATGCCTTGAGGTTTTATCATGCCCGGCAGCCTGCGTTCTCTCAGAATGTGTCTTCAGCTCTGCTAGTGGTGTCCTGACGGATAAGCTGAGCCGTCTGTCCCCTGAAAGTGTAGACTGCCTAATTTTCATCAAGATGAACAATTCATGGATCTCCAAGGACTTTTGCCCCCCCATCGCAGACTGTACAGACTAGGTGATATTGCATTTTTTAGTGATGCATTAATGTCACGTAACTGCACTCTGATATCTTAGTGTGGCTGCTGCTGCTGATGTTAACACAAATTTGTTGGAATGTGAACAGTCATGGTTGTTCTACATCTGCTGGGTTAACTCTAGTGGAAGACGTGTTTGGTCCCAATTATACTATTTCAATTCTCGTGCCAGTTATTCCATTTCATTGGTGTCAGGCCCTCATTTTTTAAAATGTGAAAACTCCAGGTTGGGTGTCCATCTGCTGGATTGGGCGAAGTGGAAGACCTGTCGGTCCCTATTATACTATTTTTACTGTGGTGAAATTGATGCCACTTCTGTGGTGTAAGGCCGTTATTTGTTTAAATGTGAACAACACTCTTGGTTGGGTGTCCATCTGCTGGATTGGGTGTAGTGGAAGACACATGTCCTATATTATACTATTTCTACTGTGGTGAAATTGATACCACTTCTGTGGTGTCTGCCAGTAATTTTGGAAATGTGAACACTCCTGGTTGGGTGTCCTGCTGGATTGGGTGTAGTGGAAGACGTGTCGGTTCCTATTATACTATTTCTACTGTGGTGAAATTGATGCAACTTCAGTGGTGTAACGCCCTTTTTTGTTTAAATGTGAACACTCCTGGTTGGTTGTCCTTCTGCTGGATTGGGTGTAGTGGAACACCTGTCCAGTCCCTATTATACAACCCCTGGCAAAAATTATGTAATCACCGGCCTTGGAGGATGTTCATTCAGTTGTTTAATTTTGTAGAAAAAAAGCAGATCACAGACATGGCACAAAACTACAGTCATTTCAAATGGCAACTTTCTTTCTGGCTTTAAGAAACACTAAAAGAAATCAAGAACAAAAAATGTGGTAGTCAGTAATGGTTACTTTTTTAAACCAGGCATAGGGTAAAAATTATGGAGTTACTCAATGCTTAGGAAAAAAATTATGGAATCACCCTGTAAATTTTAATTCCCAAAACTAACACCTGCATCAAATTAGAACTGCTCGTTAATCTGCATCTAAAAAGGAGTGATCACACCTTGGAGAGCTGTTGCACCAAGTGGACTGACATGAATCATGGCTCCAACAAGAGAGTTGTCAATTGAAACAAAGGAGAGGATTATCAAACTCTTAAGAGGGTAAATCATCACACAATGTTGCAAAAGATGTTGGTTGTTCACAGTCAGCTGTGTCTAAAATCTGGACCAAATACAAACCACATGGGAATGTTGTTAAAGGCAAACATACTGGTAGACCAAGGAAGACCTCAAAGCGTCAAGACTGGAAACTTAAAGCAATATGTCTCCAAAACAGGAAATGCACCACAAAACAAATGAGAAACGAATAGGAGGAAACTGGAGTCAACGTCTGTGACCGAACTGGAAGAAACCGCCTAAAGGAAATGGGATTTACCTACAGAAAAGCTAAACGAAAGCCATCATTAACACCTAAACAGAAAAAAGCAAGGTTATAATGGGCTAAGGAAAAGCAATTGTGACCTGTGGATGACTGGATGAAAGTCATATTTAGTGATGAATCGCGAATCTGCATTGGGCAAGGTGATGATGCTGGAACTTTTGTTTGGTGCCGTTCCAATGAGATTTGTAAAGATGACTGCCTGAAGAGAACATGCAAATTTCTGCAGTCATTGATGATATGGGGTTGCATGTCAGGTAAAGGCACTGTGGAGATGGCGGTCATTACATCTTCAATAAATGCACAAGTTTATGTTGATATTTTGGACACTTTTCTTATCCCATCAATTGAAAGGATGTTTGGGGATGATGAAATAATTTTTTAAGATGATAATGCATCCTGCCATAGAGCAAAAACTCTGAAAACATTCCTTGAAAAAAGACACATAAAGTCAATGTCATGGCCTGCAAATAGTCCAGATCTCAATCCAATTGAAAATCTTTGGTGGAAGTTGAAGAAAATGGTCCATGACAAGACTCCAATCTGCAAAGCTGATCTGGCAACAGCAATCAGAGAAAGTTGGAGCCAGATTGATGGAGTACTGTTTGACACTCACTAAGTCCATGCCTCAGAGACTGTAAGCTGTTAAAAAAGCCAGAGGTGGTGCAACAAAATATTAGTGATGTTTTGGAGTGTTTTTTTTTTTTTCATGATTCCATCATTTTTCCCCTATGCTTGGTTTAAAAAAGTAACCATTACTGACTACCAAATTTTTTGTTCTTGATTTCTGTTAGTGTTTCTTAAAGCCAGAAAGTTGCCATTTGAATTGACTTTAGTTTTGTGCCATGTCTGTGAACTGCTTTTTTTCTACAAAATTAAACAACTGAATGAACATCCTCCAAGGCCAGTGATTTACGTAATTTTTGCCAGGGGTTGTGCTATTTCTACTGTGATGAAATTGATGTCACTTCTGTGGTGTAAGGCTCTCATTTGTTTAAATGTGAACACTCCTGGCTGGGTGTCCATCTGCTGTATTGGGTGTAGTGGAAATACCTGTCAGTCCCTATAATACAATTTCTAGTGTGGTGAAATTGATGCCACATCTGTGGGGTAAGGCCCTCATTTCATTAAATGTGAACTGTTATGAGCTCATTTTCTCCTTCACCTTTGATGTCCGATGAACTCCCTCTGCTGGTGAAAGGAGGTAGTGAAATTGATTTGGATGGGAAAAACCTGCCATCTGAACAGGTGGAGTGTGATTGGACATCCGGAATCTGAGTGGATATAAGGCCGCCGACGCCCTGCTGGGTTGCTGGTGATCCTCTCTGCTCTGAGCTCTGGCCTCCAGTTTAGTCCTGTCTACTAAAGCTAAGTTTTGGCTCTGCTATTGTTCCATGAGATTTTGTCTGGTTTACTTAGTGTTTGTGTTCAGCCAGCAATGGTTGGGACTGGCTGAACTCCATTTTTGTCTCTGATCAGTTGATCTCTTTGCTCTGTTTTCAGAATATACCTGAGTGCTGATATAGTGATTTTGAAGTCTAGTGACTTCAGGGCCTTTTCTATCAGACGTGTTGGACATTATTTTTGGCAGGGTTTTTGCGTGATTGCAGACAGTTGCTTTTCTTTCCTGTCCTATCTAGTTAGTGAGGGCCCCATCGTTTGCTCAGCCTGTCTTTTTGTCTGTGTTTGTGTTTTCATCTGTTTTCACCATCAATACATGTTGGGGGCTGTCTATTGCTTTGGGGTCTGCTCTGGGGCAGTTTAGATTTCCCCTTTCTTTCTTTAGGTTTATTTAGTTCTCCGGCTGTGAACGAGGTGTCTAGGACCACCGTAGGAACACCCCACGGCTACTGTTAGTTGTTGTGTATAGGATCAGGGGTCTGCAATCCGCTAGCTACCAACCTCTCCGGTTTTCTGGACTTAGCTTGTATTTTTGTTTTTTCCTCCTCCGGTGACTCATTCATAGCAGAATCACCAACCATACCGCAGATTCTTGGGTACTCAATAGCAGGAAAGAATTGTAAAAAAAAAAAAAAGTGTCAGAATCTTTTTTTGTATATTTTTTCCTCTTTTCTCTGGGGCCGTAGGAGGAATTTTCTTAATGGAGATTAAGCAATTGTCTGATCGTGTGGAGCAGCTGTCTGCTGAAGTGCGGGGAATTTCCGCCTATCTTGCTCATTCACATGCTGCTGAACCAAAGATTCCTACTCCTGATGTGTTTTTTGGGGATCGGTCTAAATTTTTGAATTTTAAGAATAATTGTAAATTATTTCTTGCCTTGAAGCCTAACTCATCGGGGAGCTCTGTGCAGGTTAAAATTGTCATCTCTTTGCTGCGCGGCGATCTCCAGGATTGGGAGTTTTCTTTGACACCTGATGATCCTAGTCTAACTAATGTGGACGCATTTCTTCAAGCCTTGGGGTTGTTGTATGATGAACCTAATGCTATTGATCAAGCTGAGAAAGCCCTGTTGGCATTGAGTCAGGATCAAGATTCTGCAGAGTTATACTGTCAAAAATTCCGAAAGTGGGCGGTCCTTACTACCTGGAATGATGCTGCCTTGGCAGCTCTCTTTCGGAAGGGTTTGTCAGAAACCGTAAAAGATACTATGGTGGGATTTCCTGTTCCCTCTGGTCTTGACGATTCTATGTCATTAGCCATTCAGGTTGATTGGCATTTACGTGAACGTAAAAGTACACGAGAAATGTTGCCACCTGTTAAACAAATGTCTGAACCTATGCAGTGTGATAGAGTTTTGTCTAGAGCGCAACGTCAGGAGTTCAGAAGGTGTAATAAGCTGTGTTTTTTCTGTGGAGATGCCTCTGATATGATTTCTGTCTGCCCTAAACGAGAGAAACATTTTGCACACACATTTGCTGTGGGTGGTGTTCAACCTAAGTTTCTTCTGGCAATTACTCTGATCTGCTCCCTGTCCACATTTTAGGCTAAGGCTTTTGTGGATTCGGGAGCGGCTCTGAACCTGATGGACTAGGATTTTGCTAAACGTTGTGGGTTTCCTATGACACCTCTGCGGACGCCTATCCCTTTGAGGGATATTGATGCTACTCCTTTGGCGAAGAATAAACCTCAGTTTTGGACCCAGGTGGTAATGCGGGTCGCCCCAGACCATCAAGAAAATTGCAGATTTTTGGTGTTGCATAATTTGCATGATACCATTGTTCTGGGATTTCCCTGGTTGCAAATCCATAATCCAGTTTTGGATTGGAAATCTGTGTCTGTGGTGAGTTGGGGTTGTCGGTGTGCTCTTGGTGACGCTCCTGTTTTCTCCACCTCTCCCCAGTCGCATGATGTTCCTGACTATTTGGCTGATTTTTATGATGTATTTAGTGAGAATAAGTCTGCGTCTTTACCTCCTCATAGGAGTTATGACTGTGCAATTGAGTTGAGCCCTGGGTGTAAATTTCCCAAGGGTCGACTTTTCAATTTATCAGTACCCGAGCACGAGGCTATGCGATCTTATATTAAGGAGTCGTTGGAGAAGGGTCATATTAGACCATCCTCTTCACCCTTGGGTGCTGGTTTTTTTTTCGTGGCCAAGAAAGATGGTTCATTAAGGCCTTGTATTGACTATCGTTTCCTCAACAAAATTACTGTTAAATATCAGTATTCGTTACCCCTGATTTCTGATCTATTCTCCAGAGTTAAAGGTGCTTGCTGGTTTACCAAGCTTGACCTCAGGGGGGCGTATAATCTTATTCGCATTAAGCATGGGGATGAATGGAAGATGGCATCTAATACTCCGGAGGGACATTTTGAGTACCTGGTGATGCCTTTTGGGCTCACTAATGCCCCTTCTGTCTTCCAGTGCTTCATGAATGATATTTTCTGGGACTTTGTGGATAAATTTTTGATTATCTATCTGGATGATATTTTGATCTTTTCCAGGGATTGGGACTCTCATGTGGAACATGTTCGGACTGTGTTCCGGATTTTGAGGGAGAATTCCCTGTATGTTAAGGGATCAAAATGCCTTTTTGGTGTACAGAGGATTTCATTTTTGGGATTTATTTTGTCTCCGTCAACTATTGAAATGGACCCGGCCAAGGTACAGGCCATTTATGATTGGGTTCAGCCCACTTCTTTGAAGGCCCTCCAGAAGTTTTTGGGTTTTGCTAATTTTTATCGGAAATTTATAGCTAATTTTTCTGGTATTGCCAAACCATTGACTGATTTGTGCTGAATTGGTCTCCAGAGGCTGTTTCTTCCTTTCAGGAGCTGAAGCGGAGGTTCACTTCTGCTCCGGTTTTGCGGCAACCTGATGTCTCACTCCCGTTTCAGGTAGAGGTGGATGCTTCTGAGATTGGTGCAGGAGCTGTTTTGTCCCAAAAAGATCCGGTAATGTTATGATTGAGTCACCGTAGGAGGCAGACACAAAAATAGAAGCTACGTCCAGAAAACCAGAGAAGTTGGCAACTATCAGATTGCAGACCCCTGAACCTATCAACACAACTAGCAGTAGCCGTGGGGGGTTCCTACGATGCCCTAGACCCCTCGATCACAGCCGGAGAGATAAATAGCCTAAAGACAGAAAAGGAAATCTAAACTGCCCCAGAGCAGACCCCAAAGTAAAAGGCAGCCCCCAACATATAATGACGGTGAAGCAAGATGAAAAAACACTCACACAGATAGAAAGATAGGCTGAGCAAATGATGGGGCCCAAGCTAACTACACAGAACAGGAAAGGAAGGTTGCTGTCTGCAATCTGCCAAAACCCTATCAAAGACATAAGCCAACAAGCTGATATGAAAAAAGACCCTGAAGCAGCTAGGCTTCAAAAACTAAATCAGCACTCAGGTATTTTCAGAAGACAGAGCTAAAGGAATTCAGCACACCCCAGCAGGGAATGGCAGAAAGCCAGAAAAACAAGGCAAAACAGTCAAAGCACGAATGCAAAAAGCCGAGCAGAAAACTTAGCTTTAGAAGAGCAGGAATTCAGACTGGTCTCCAAGGATCCCACAGAGAAATCACCCGCAGGGCAGAAGGGCGTCGGCAGCCTTATATCCAGTCAGTAACTCCACTCAGCTAGTCATCATCATCAGGCCCAGGTGTTTGATAATCAGGCTCACCACCCTTCTTTACCAGAAGAGGGAGTTCCTCGGGCCTCAGTAGTGAAGGGGAAAATGAACTCACAACACGGTAACATCTAAAATGAATCCCTGTGCTTTCTTTTCCCGAAAGTTCTCCCCATCCGAACGTAACTATGATGTGGGGAATCGGGAACTGTTAGCCATGAAATGGGCATTTGAGGAGTGGAGACATTGGTTGGAGGTAGCTAAACATCATGTCGTGGTCTTTACTGACCACAAGAATTTGATTTACCTTGAGTCGGCCAAACGCTTGAATCCTAGACAGGCTAGGTGGGCCTTGTTTTTCACATGTTTTCATTTTGTCTCTTTTCTTCTGGGCACTAAGAATGTCAAGGCAGACGCCCTCTCTAGGAGTTTCTTTGCTGATTCTCCTATTGTGACCAAGCCTGCTACCATCTTAGGTGAGGGGGTAGTTCTTTCTGCCATCTCGCCCGATTTGAGACGTGCTCTGGAAGAGTTTCAGGAGGACAAACCTGAGCGTTGTCCCATTGGAAAATTGTATGTGTGGAGGAAGAGAGTAATGTCTGAAGTTCATTGCTCCGCATTGGCTGGTCATCCAGGTATTTTTGGTACTAGAGATTTGGTGAGTCGGTCTTTTTGGTGGCCCGCCTTGTCTCGTGATGTCAGGAATTTTGTGCAGTCCTGTGGGACTTGCTCCCGGTCTAAACCTTGTTCTCGCTCTAGTGGGTTGTTGATGCCTTTGCCGGTGCCCAGGAGGCCATGGACCCATATTTCAATGGATTTTATTTCTGATATGCCTGTCTCTCAGAGAATGACTGTTGATTTGTGATAGATTCTCTAAGGTGGTCCATCTTGTACCACTCCCTAAGTTGCCATCTTCCTCAGAGTTGGTGCCCTTGTTTTTGCAACAGGTGGTTCGCTTGCATGGGATTCCTGAGAACATTGTGTCTGACAGAGGAGTTCAGTTTGTTTCTAGATTTTGGAGGACTTTTTGTTCCAAACTGGGAATTCAGCTGTCCTTCTCCTCTGCATTTCACCCTCAGACCAATGGGCAGACGGAGAGAACAAACCAGACTTTGGAGTCTTATTTGAGATGTTTTATTTCTGCTGATCAGGATGATTGGGTTTCATTTTTGCCCTTGGCTGAATTTGCTTTAAATAATAGAGCTAGTTCTGCCACTTTGATGTCACCTTTTTTTTGTAACTTTGGGTTTCATCCTCGATTCTCTTCAGGGCAGGTGGAGTCTTCTGCCTGCCCAGGTGTTGACACTGTGGTGGAGAGAATGCACCCGATCTGGGACCAAGTGGTGGATAAGTTGTCTCTCTCCCAGGAAAAGGCCCAGCAGTTTTCCAACCGGAATAGGACCATTGGTCCCCGGTTTAAGGTGGGTGATATGGTTTGGTTGTCATCAAAGAATATTTCTATGAAGGTGGCTTCTCCAAAGTTTAAACCTAGATTTATTGGACCTTACAAGATTTTGGAGATTCTTAATCCGGTCTCTTTTCGATTGGCTCTTCCTGTTACATTCAAGATCCATGACGTGTTTCATAAGTCTCTGTTACAGAGGTTTGTTGAGCCAGTAGTTCCTGTGGTGGCACCTCCTGACCCTGTATTGGTTGAAGGTAATGTGGAATATGAGGTTGAGAAGATACTGGATTCTCGTCTGGCTAGACGGAGACTACAGTATTTGGTTAAGTGGAAGGGTTATGGTCAGGAGGATAATTCTTGGGTCTCTGCATCCGATATTCATGCCGAAAGATTGGTTCGTGCTTTTCATCGGGCCCATCCTGATCGCCCTGGTGGCATGGATGAGGGTTCGGTGACCCCTCCTCAAGGGGTAGGTACTGTTATGAGCTCATTTTCTCCTTCACCTTTGATGTCCGATGAACTCCCTCTGCTGGTGCAAGGAGGTAGTGAAATTGATTTGGATGGGAAAAACCTGTCATCTGAACAGGTGGAGTGTGATTGGACATCCGGAATCTCTGAGTGGATATAAGGCCGCCGACGCCCTGCTGGGTTGCTGGTGATCCTCTCTGCTCTGAGCTCTGGCCTCCAGTTTATTCCTGTCTACTAAAGCTAAGTTTTTGCTCTGCTATTGTTCCATGAGATTTTGTCTGGTTTACTTAGTGTTTGTGTTCAGCCAGCCCTGGTTGGGACTGGCTGAACTCCATTTTTGTCTCTGATCAGTTGATCTCCTTGCTCTGTTTTCAGAAGATACCTGAGTGCTGATATAGTGATTTTGAAGTCTAGTGACTTCAGGGCCTTTTCTATCAGACGTGTTGGACATTATTTTTGGCAGGGTTTTTGCGTGGTTGCAGACAGTTGCTTTTCTTTCCTGTCCTATCTAGTTAGTGAGGGCCCCATCGTTTGATCAGCCTGTCTTTCTGTCTGTGTTTGTGTTTTCATCTGTTTTCACCGTCAATACATGTTTGGGGCTGTCTACTGCTTTGGGGTCTGCTCTGGGGCAGTTTAGATTTCCCCTTTCTTTCTTTAGGTTTATTTAGTTCTCCGGCTGTGAACGAGGTGTCTAGGACCATCGTAGGAACACCCCACGGCTACTGTCAGTTGTTGTGTATAGGATCAGGGGTCTGCAATCCGCTAGCTACCAACCTCTCCGGTTTTCTGGACTTAGCTTGTATTTTTGTTTTTTCCTCCTCCGGTGACTCATTCATAGCAGTGAACACTCCTTGTTGAGTGTCCATCTACTGGATTGGGTGTAGTGGAAGACCTGTCGGTCCCTATTATGCTATCTATACTGTGGTGAAATTGATGCCACTATGGTATTGTCTGCTAATACTTTTTGGAAATGTCAACACTCCTGGTTGCGTCTCCTTCATGTGTGTTGCCTGTTACAGTAGGCATCTGAGACCATCAGGCCTCCACTTCCTTGGACTCAACTACCTGTGTTACTATCCTTAAATTTTTCTGACAATGGTAATCTACAAAACTGATATTTGTGCCATCTGAGTGGAGTGTGGCTCAGCATCAAAGAAGATAGAGTTGTTGCATATGGTATCAGGGCTCCCAGCCATCGCCCACCTCATCTTACTGTGACGTATAATTGAAAGCTGTAAATGCTGCCCAAAACCCTGACACCTCATGCCTGGCGGATTCCTGCAGTGCCATGCTAAAATTTGTACTGTGGGTGAATCGAGACCACTTTCCTGGTGTCTGCGCCTCATTTGATGTGTTTTGGCAGCATTTGGGGTCGTTATAAGGTGTTGTGCATGCGTTTGTTTTTCTCTCTTATTGACATGAATAGCGTTCAGTCATGTTTGACGAATATTCAACAAATTAATCAGCGAATATTGCAAATTCAGCGATCGTAATCTGAACCGAACATTGAAATATTCGCTCATCTCTAATCAAGACTAATCCAGCTCTGCCCCTGGCTGGCTGCGGATAGAGCAAGACTAGGCTTGTCTCTGCCTATGGTCCTAAATCCGCAGGTCTTTTGACCTGCGGATTTATCTGCGGACTTTGCAAAATCCGCACGGATGAATCCGCAGTAGAATCCGCAGTGTGTGCACACAGCCTAAGGCTAGGTTCACATTTGCGCTCAGGAGGGCTGCGGATGGCTGCCTACTTCCTCCTCTCTGAAGCTCCACCTATGCCCCGCCTACTTCTGTATGCGTCCTGCGTTTCCCTGTGTACCTATCTTGGGTATGCAGGGACATGCGTTGTATGCATATGCATCCACATGCGGCGATTTGGCGTTTTTGTGCGGTTGCTGCACACATCAAATCGCCGCATACAACACATGTCCCTGCATACCCAATGTTAAAAATAGGTATGATCCCTGCAAAGAGCAAACAGATGAACGGCATACTAGGGCACACAAATCACCACATTACCAGATGGAGCTATCTATCTGAAGTATTGCGGCATATAATTCAGTAAAAAAATGGAGGTGCTTGCATGAAAAAACATGAATATTTCAATGTGAAGCGAAAAAAGAAGAAATATGCAGCACTCACCGATATGGCTGAAAAACTGTGTGTCTTTATTTCACATAAATTCCATCAAATGTGTGGACATGCAGGACGTTAGAGGAATGCTAGGGGAGGGAGGTGCCAGACAACGGCCGTTTCACGATTACTCGCTTCTACGGGTCCAGGTGAGGGGATTAGCTAAAGGACATTCCCTTTATAGGATCACAGACCTTACTGATTAACATACATAACAAGTTGTGAAACAAACATTTACAAAAAAATAGAGTTTTATATAAAAACAGCCCTAAATCCACACTTAAGACATTTACAAGCATATTTTCGCTTTGTGGATGATATTTTTATTATATGGGGTGGTTCTCAGGAACAATATGCAGATTTTGTAAAATACCTGAACAATGTGAACAGTGACAACATGCGCTTCACATTTTCATTTGGGGGAAACACAATAGATTTTCTTGATGTCAAATTTAAAATATAAAATGGCTCTTTAAAAACAGAAGTGTTTAGAAAAGAAACCGCAACAAATAATTATTTACATTATAAGAGCGCTCACCCATTACACACTAAAAAGGGACTTCCATATAGTCAAATGCTAAGAGTAAGAAAACTGAATAATGATGAAACCATTTTTAAAGAACAAATTTCTGAGCTGAAACAATGTTTTTTGCAAAGGGGATACCCTATGACTTTATTAAATGAAGCATATGAAAGGGTAAAAAAATTTTCTCAGATGGATTTATTAAAGGAAAGGACTAAAAAATTAAATAGTGTAGTCAAACCTACAAAAAAATGTAATTTTTGTTTCAAACATAGTGCAATGGATAGAGCAATACATGCAGCAGTGAGAAAACACTGGCATCTCATTGATGCAGAAAAAACCTTACACACAGATGGTAAATTAGTTCCTCAATTTGCATCCAAATGGCACATAATATAGGTGATTTATTAGTACATCATAGACTTCGTCTTCCTCAAAAAAATTGGCTACAAGATTTATCAATAAAAGGAAATTATAAATGTGGTCACTGCAAATACTGTCATCTTCATCTGACAGGGAATTCTATACATTTTGGCTCTATTGAACATAAGGTACAAAACTACATTTCTTGTCAAACTAAATTCGTGGTTTATATTATTTTTTGTCCATGTGGTTATTTTTATATTGGAAAAGAGATAAGACCACTTACGATACATTTTGGTGAACACTATAGATCTATTACATCAGGAAAGGGCTCACTGCGATTAATTAAGCATATTCAAGATGTGCATAAAGGTAACCCAGAAATCTTGAGTTTTGCAGGGATTGAAAAGGTCAATTTTCCACCTCAAGGAGGTAACCATGACAAAGCTTTATTGCAACAAGAAGCAAAATGGATCCTGAAAGTGAACGCACAAGGTCCTTTGGGACTAAATGACCGGATCGATCTATCAGTATTTTTATAAAAAATGTTATATAAAAAATTGTATGCAAAGTTATTTAGATTATAATCTTCCTATGATATTGTAAAAATATAGATTATCTTGTAAATCGATATGGAAAGAATTATTCTTTACTAGTATCTTGCACTCTGTATATTGTATAACTATATATTTTTTTGTAAATGTTTGTTTCACAACTTATGTATGTTAATTAGTAAGGTCTGTGATCCTATAAAGGGAATGACCTTTAGCTAATCCCCTCACCTGGACCCGTAGAAGCGAGTAATCGCGAAACGGCCGTTGTCCGGCACCTCCCTCCCCTAGCATTCCTCTAACATCCTGCATGTCCACACATTTGATGGAATTTATGTGAAATAAAGATGCACAGTTTTTCAGCCATATCGGTGAGTGCTGCATATTTCTTCTTTTTTCGCTTCACATTGAAATATTCATGTTTTTTCATGTAAGCACCTCCATTTTTTTGACTGAATCATATGCAGCAATACTTCAGATAGATAGCTCCGCCTGGTAATGTGGTGATTTGTGTGCCCTAGTATGCCATTCATCTGTTTGCTCTTTGCTGGGATCATTCAACTTGTGTAATTGAACTGAGCACAGGGTTTATTTCACTCACTTTTTATCCATACAATGGACACAGACGAAAATATAGAGCTTTCTGATATGAATGCGGTTGAACTAGCAGGACGAGAGGATGCAGGGGAGTTTTTTGCAGAGTGCAATCTTAAGGAGGAGCTGCAGATTATCAGCACAAGATCACTTGAATTTAAATACAATCATTAGCTGAGAGAGAAATCCGATCATTCTGGACTGGACTGTAAAATCATTGAAATCATACACTGAATGCAAGAGAGTCACGAGAGGTTTACGTATCTTCAAGGAAATTTAACAATTTCAAGATAATCCTATTTTCCAAAAGAAATGGACTGATATCCTTCACCAATGTTCTCTCAATTTATTACAATTGGTAGCAGAGAAAAATGAGCAGGAGTATGATCATCTGACTGAACAGTTGGAGTAAGCGAAATCAGAATTAAAGTCAAGCTACACAGAAAACCAAAATACAAATTTTTACAAAAAATTGGATAAAAAACTCGTATTACAACAAATCGATATTAAACAGAAGAAAAAAGAAAAGTTTTTGAGAGATAAAAATGACTATGAAAATAACATGATTTTTTCCTGGAATAAAAATCGTTCCTCTTTTTCTAAGAAAACGGAGATACAACATGGCTCATAAAAAGAAAAATAACTATGAAGGATGGACCACGGATTCGGACTCAAGTGTTGCAGACGATCGAGAGGACTCAAGCATGCTTACTTTTCCTAATACGCCCCCTTTAGGAAAAAAACAAGACAAGGCCGGAAAATTACAAAATCAAGGAAAGAAACGCAAGCAAGTATCATGGAGGAAATAACACCTCCAATGGATAATCTACGTATAATAACCCTTTCAAAGCGCCAATTATCCAGTGAACATACTGAAGTTCTATCTAAAGGCTTAAATTTTTGTATTCCAGAAAAATTTGATTATGTCGATTTTAGGATTGAATTGTTTAAAAGCATAAAAAAGCTACATCTTAAAAAATCTTTTTCCAGTGTTTCAGCTGCAGTTTCTGTTCCTATACATGAAGGTGAGAAACCTCCAACTATTGGTCCTTTAGGCTTTATGCTAAATTCAGATATCTGTCCCAGACAATTTTTAAGTGATGTTGAAATGTTAATGAGTATAACTGAACCAGATTTCTCCCTGGAATCCGTTAATTCCAACGAAGAAATGCCAATACCTTTTAAAGGAGGGATAAAATCAAATTTCATGCCTCCTATATATTCTCGGAACAGTATCGATCTTTTCCATGATATGGTCATCAAGGATGTAGAAGCTTTACTCTATCCCATGTCAGAAAAAAATTTGAAAGCATCTGAGATGAAAGCTTTGCAAGAAATGAAGGGATGGAGTGATACTGTTTTCAGGAGATCTGATAAAGGAGGAAATTTGGTTCTTTTGGATAAGACATACTATATACAAGATGCCCTAAATCACTTGAATGATAGTAATACCTACTGTATGCTAAATGACAATCCTTTGCATAAATATAAGGACAAATTAAGATCTCTTTTAAGAAAGTATGTTCAATTGGGGATATTATCAAAAAAGAAAGCAGAAAAACTCTTTCCAGAATACCCAGAAATTCCCTATTGATATAGTGTGCCAAAAGTGCACAAGTCTTTAAAAGAGCCTCCGGGTCACCCTATAATTTCAGGGAAAAACTCTTTGACTGAACCACTTTCACAATACTTAGACTGGCTACTAAAACCTTTACTAAAAGCTGTGCCATCCTTTGTAAAAGACTCAGGAGATTTATTGAAAAAATTGAAAGATTTTCATTGGCAACCACATTTCTCCCTTGCATCTATTGATGTTGAGAGTTTATATACCCGCATCCCCCATGATAAAGGCATAGAAGCAATAAAGGAGATTTTACATACAGTATATACTCGAATATAAGCCGAGATTTTCAGCCCAAAAAATTGGGCTGAAAGTCCCCCTCTCGTCTTATATTCAAGTCATATACAAAGGGGGTCAGAGGGGGAGGGGGGGCAGGGGTGTCAGGTCATACTTACCCGTCCTGACGCTGTGTCTTGAGCCCCCAGCTTCTCCCCGTGCTCTCTCTTCCTGCCTTCAGCGGTCACTTGGTGCCGCTCATTAAAACTCATGAATATGCGTATATTCATGAGTTTTAATGAGCGGTACCACATGACCGCTGAAGGCAGGAAGAGAGAGCGTGGAGAAGCTGGGGGCTCAAGCGACAGCGTCAGGACGGGTAAGTATAGCGATACTCACCTGTCCTGCGTCCATGGCTGCTTGCTGCTGTCTGTCATCTGTCAGTGACTTCAGACAGCAGAGGGCGCGGTGACGTGGTTAGTGCGCGCCGCGCCCCCTGCAGTCTGAACGTCACTGACTGATGACGTGGCAGATAGCGGTGAGCAGCCATGGACGCAGGACACATGAGTATCTCAGGTGCCAGCAGTGACACCGGCACCTGACACCCAGCGACGGAGAGGTGAGTGTCATTTTTTTTATTTTTACATGCAGCAGCAGCAGCATGGGGGCAGCATATGGGGGAATAATCTATGGAGCTTCTTCTGGGGTCAGCATATGGGGGAATAATGTGGAGCTTCTTCTGGGGTCAGCATATGGGGGAACAATCTATGGAGCTTCTTATGGGGGCAGCATATGGGGGAATAATCTGGAGCTTCTTCTGGGGTCAGCATATGGAGGAACAATCTATGGAGCTTCTTATGGGGTCAGCATATGGGGGAACAATCTATGGAGCTTCTTATGGGGGCAGCATATGGGGGAACAATCTATGGAGCTTCTTATGGGGTCAGCATATGGGGGAACAATCAATGGAGTTTCTTATGGGGACACCATATGGGGGAATAATCTATGGAGCATTTCCCACCCTAGGCTTATACTCGAGTCAATAAGTTCTCCCAGTTTTTTGTGGCAAAATTAGGGGGGTCGGCTTATACTCGGGTCGGCTTATACTCGAGTATATACGGTAACACAAACAAATCACAGGATTTTATTTCCTTTATTATCGAGTCACTTGATAATGTTTTGACACATAATGCCTTCAAATTTCTGGATAAGTGGTATATACAAAGAGTGGGCACAGCAATGGGTACGCCAGTCTCTTGTGTTTATGCAAATTTATTTCTAGCACGATTTGAGGAGTTTTATATAAAAACAGCCCTAAATCCACACTTAAAACATTTACAAGCATATTTTCGCTTTGTGGATGATATTTTTATTATCTGGGGGGGTTCTCAGGAAGAATTTGCAGATTTTGTAAAATACCTGAACAATGTGAACAGTGACAACATGCACTTCACATTTTCATTTTGGGGAAACACAATAGATTTTCTTGATGTCAAATTTAAAATAAAAAATGGCTCTTTAAAAACAGAAGTGTTTAGAAAAGAAACCGCAACAAATAATTACTTACATTATAAGAGCAGTCACCCATTACACACTAAAAAGGGACTTCCATATAGTCAAATGCTAAGAGTAAGAAAACTGAATAATAATGAAACCATTTTTAATGAACAAATTTCTGAGCTGAAACAACGTTTTTTGCAAAGGGGATACCCTATGACTTTATTAAATGAAGCATATGAAAGGGTAAAAAAATTTTCACAGATGGATTTATTAAAGGAAAGGACTAAAAAATTAAATAGTGTAGTCAAACCTACAAAAAAATTTAATTTTTGTTTCAAACATAGTGCAATGGATAGAGCAATACATGCAGCAGTGAGAAAACACTGGCATCTCATTGATGCAGAAAAAACCTTACACACAGATGGTAAATTAGTTCCTCAATTTGCATACAAAAGGGCACATAATATAGGTGATTTATTAGTACATCATAGACTTCGTCCGCCTCAAAAAAAATTGGCTACGAGATTAATTATCAATAAAAGGAAATTATAAATGTGGTCACTGCAAATACTGTCATCTTCATCTGACAGGGAATTCTATACATTTTGGCTCTATTGAACATAAGGTACAAAACTACATTTCTTGTCAAACTAAATTCGTGGTTTATATTATTTTTTGTCCATGTGGTTATTTTTATATTGGAAAAACTATGAGACCACTTACAATACGTTTTGGTGAACACTATAGATCTATTACATCAGGAAAGGGCTCACTGCGATTAATTAAGCATATTCAAGATGTGCATAAAGGTAACCCAGAAATCTTGAGTTTTGCAGGGATTGAAAAGGTCAATTTTCCACCTCAAGGAGGCAACCATGACAAAGCTTTATTGCAACAAGAAGCAAAATGGATCCTGAAAGCGAACGCACAAGGTCCTTTGGGACTAAATGACCGGATCGATCGATCAGTATTTTTATAAAAAATGTTATATAAAAAATTGTATGTAAAGTTATTTAGATTATAATCTTCATATGATATTGTAAAAATATATATTATCTTGTAAATCGATATGGAAAGAATTATTCTTTACTAGTATCTTGCACTCTGTATATTGTATAACTATATATTTTTTTGTAAATGTTTGTTTCACAACTTGTTATGTATGTTAATCAGTAAGGTCTGTGATCCTATAAAGGGAATGTCCTTTAGCTAATCCCCTCACCTGGACCCGTAGAAGCGAGTAATCGCGAAACGGCCGTTGTCCGGCACCTCCCTCCCCTAGCATTCCTCTAACGTCCTGCATGTCCACACATTTGATGGAATTTATGTGAAATAAAGACGCACAGTTTTTCAGCCATATCGGTGAGTGCTGCATATTTCTTCTTTTTTCGCTTCACATTAAAAATAGGTATGCAGGATGCATAGAGAAGTAGGCGGAGCTTCAGGGAGGAAGTAGGCAGCCATCCGCAGCCCTCCTGAATGCAAATGTGAACCTAGCCTAAGTGAGACCAGCAGGACGTGTGCGGAGAGGGATGTCATGGCCGAGTCACCAGTGCAGCAGACGGCAAGTGTGAGGAAGGCCTGGAAAGCTTTAATTCACTTTGTTAGAAAGACTTGGCGAGAAAACCAGGTGACCCCTGTTAGAGTGTGTAACTTTAGTAGAATCATCTCTATAGCTTAGAAAGCTACTTCCACTGGGAGTCAGCTATATAGGGAAGAGGAATTCTACTGTACAAGTTAGGCCGGTTTCACATTAGCGCTTTTTAAGCGCACGCACGGCCGGGGGTAGCTCCGCCCCCGAGCCGGCTCTCTGCCCGGCGTGCCCGCCCCTCGCTTGTAGCACCGCCTACTAGCGGACAGCGGCGCCTGCGATCGGCGCACCCTATCTTTAGCATAGGGTGCGCAGATCGTGCGCAGGCCGTGCGCTAGTTGCGCTTTGACCTGCGCTGCGCACTTTTGACGGTGCGCCGTGCGCGCCAAAATCCGAAAAGTTTGATTTTGGCGCACACGGCGCACCGTCAAAAGTGCGCAGCGCAGGTCAAAGCGCAACTAGCGCACGGCCTGCGCACGATCTGCGCACCCTATGCTAAAGATAGGGTGCGCCGATCGCAGGCGCCGCTGTCCGCTAGTAGGCGGCGCTACAAGCGAGGGGCGGGCACGCCGGGCAGAGAGCCGGCTCGGGGGCGGAGCTACCCCCGGCCGTGCGTGCGCTTAAAAAGCGCTAATGTGAAACCGGCCTTATACTGTATTGTGTTTGATGTCATCTTCGCCAATATTGCATTCTGACATATTCTGTTCCTATTCAGAACTAGTCCTATACCTGTGTTAAGGAAAATAAACTGTTAAGTTGGTCACATCAGCCTTGACCTTATCTGCGTGTTGCATTCCAGTAACTTGCTTACATTTGAAGCCCCACAGACCAGTGTAAAAAAAAAATAATTTAAATAAAACTGAGTTCTAATTGTCAGAAATTAAACAATGTTCTTTTAGTTATTGAATTGTCTCATTTTCTCAATGTATATGGCACACCACACAAAGTCAATATAGTGTTGCACTGCCATAATAATTTACCTTAAAAACATAACAATAAGTAGTAAATATACGTCAGTCTTTATAATATTATAAAATATTGTTATATAACTATACTATATTACCTTAATTGATGGCGGAACACACTTTGATGTTTTCATACCTCCGCATGCCTACCATTCCATCCTATCATGGTTTTGTAAGGAATTAGATAACATTTTGTTAAAGGGATTGTTCGACCTTAAGTTACAAGTCTGCAGTCACTCTCTGTGTCTGCAGACTTATGAACCCTCAAACAGCGTGCACTGCATGCTGTGAGGAATTTCCAGGGCCGGCAGTGGGCACGTGACTCCAAATATGTGATTTGCATGAATGCAGTCACGTGAAAGGCGGCCAGGGTGGTAGTCGTGGCAACAGGCAGTAATGTTCTCACACCCTGGCACCCCACAGATTAAATACAATGTCTTTTCTGCTGCATCTGTAGTGTGCGCAGCAGTACACTCACATTTACTGTCAGACTCCCCTCGGCTTCTGTCACTCCAGCTCCGGATCAATGAGCTCCACAAACCACTTCAGAGCCAATGTCCTTTTTCAACAGTTTAACTATAGTGAGCAGTAGGGTATGCATCACACATGCAGCACAGTGTACACAGTGGGGCATCTGTCTTGCTTTTCCTGCCTTCCCGGCAACCTCTGTTCCTTCTGGCAGTCCCTGCCTCGCTTCTGGACAGTCTCCATCCTGTCTGTGACTCTAAGCCCACGAGCTTCCTATCATCCCCTGGTCTTGCTTCAATAGGAAAAGGTGCCATGATCACCATCTCAGCCTTACCTTCCCTGGTCGTAGACCCCAGATCCTCTTTGGGTTGGTTTCTATTTACGCTGGTGACCGCCTGCACGCCGCTCAGCCTGGCCTGGGGCCCCTTCCTGCCTTAGCAGCCTTATCCCCATGGCTAGCAGACTGTCTCTCTTCACTGGTGCATCCTGACTGAATCTCACCAGGAAGTCCCTCTCTATTTCACCTGCTCTATGCTGCACTGCTCTGTAGCCCCTCCCAACTGGAAAACCCCTATGCTAACTAATAATCCTATTCTCGATCTCTAATGTGCCCCACTAATCTAACCCCACTATTCTCCTATGCTAACCTGTATACTATCCCTAATTCTGTAAATAAACACATATCAAAGACATCCACATTACAGTACATACATTGGGTACGGTAAGTATTAAGACCCCTTTAAATTTTTCACTCTGTTTCTTAGCAGCCATTTGGTAAATTCAAAACAGTTCATTTTTTTCTCATTAATATACACTCTGCACCCCATCTTGACTGAAAAAAAACAGAAATGTAGAAATTTGCAAATTTATTAAAAAAGAAAAATGGAAATATCACATGGTCATAAGTATTCATACACTTTGCTCAGCATTGAGTAGAAGCACCCTTTTGAGCTAGTACAGCCATGAGTCATCTTTGCAATGATGCAACAAGTTTTTCACACCTGGATTTGGGGATCCTCTGCCATTCTTCCTTGCAGATAATCTTCAGTTCCTTCAGGCTGGATGGTGAACGCTGGTGGACAGCTATTTTCAGGTCTCTTCAGAGATGTTCAGTTGGGTTTAGGTCAGGGCTCTCGCTGGGTCAGTCAAGAATGGTCACAGAGTTGTTCTGAGGCAACTCTTTTGTTCTTTTAGCTGTGTGCTTAGGGTCGTTGTCTGGTTTGAAGGTGAACTTCGACCAAGTCTGAGGTCCAGAGCACTCTGGAAGAGGTTTTCATCCAGGATATCTCTGTATTTGGCCGCATTCATATTTCCTTCAATTGCAACCAGTCATCCTATCCCTGCAGCTGAAAAACACCCCCATAGCATGATACTGCCACCACCATGTTTCACTTTTGGGATTGTATTGAGCATGTGATGAGCAGTGCCTGGTTTTCTCCACACATACCGCTTAGAATTATCACCAAAAATTTCTATATTCGTCTCATCAGACCAGAGAATCTTATTTCTCATAGTCTGGGAGTCCTTCATGTGTTTTTTAGCAAACTCTATGCAAGCTTTCATATGTGTGACACTGAGGAGAGGCTTCCGCCGGGCCACTCTGCCATAAAGACCCGACTGGTGGAGGGCTGCAGTAATAGTTGACTTTGTGGAACTTTCTCCCATCTCCCTACTGCATCTGTGGAGCTCAGCCACAGTGCTCTTGGGGTTCTTCTTTAACTCTCTCACCAAGGCTCTTCTCTCACAATTGATCAGTTTGGCTGGACGGCCAGGTCTAGGAAGACTTCAGGTGGTCTCAAACTTCTTCCATTTAAGGATTATGGAGGCCACTGTGCTCTTAGGAACCTTGAGTACTGCAGAAATTCTTTTGTAACCTTGGGCAGGTGTGTGCCTTGTCACAATTATGTCTCTGAGCTCCTTGGCCAGTTCCTTTGAACTCATGATTCTCATTTGGTCTGACATGCACTGTGAGCAGTGAGTTCTCATATAGACAGGTGTGTGCCTTTGTCCTATGAGTCTAATTAAACACAGCTGGACTCCAGTGAAGGAGTAGAACCATCTCAAGAAGGATCACAAGGAAATGGACAGCATGTGATTTAAATAAGTGTCTGAGCAAAGGGTATGTATACTTATGCTCATGTGATATTTGTTTTTCTTTTTTAATAAATTTGCAAAAATTTCTACATTTGGTTTTTTTTTCAGTCAAGATGAGGTGCAGAGTATACATTAATGAGAAAAAAATGAACTCTTTTGAATTTACCAAAAAAAGGGTCTGAATATTTTCCGCACCCACTGTAATACACAATACAGCAACATTGCATTACCATTAGTAAACAACAAGGTACCACACATAATCGTGTGAACAGTGTCCAAAGAAGGGGAGGCAAGTGATGACCTAGGTCACCCCCTTACACATGTGCCAACTAGACAGATGTTGTCTCGCTCAACGCAAGTCTATTGAGCAAGGTCGGACATGTCTCGTCAGAATGAGGCAGGAAGTAGGCAAATCGCATACTTGCCCTCACATGATACCCAATCCTGGCTCTGGCACCAAAGAATCCTCACAGCAAGCAGTGCGAGTGATGTGTAGTCACATAGAGTGACTTCAGACTTGTAGCCCAAGGTTGGACAACCTCTTTAAATTTGGGCTGTGATTAAATACAATGCATCTTATATACATAAGTATCCATTAAGTAAACATTGTGGCTCTGCTACATCTGTATACTATATCATCTGCACTTTGTGACCAAGACTGATTTATCTGAGATTGAACCTAATATTGCACCTGTTTTTTCACCGTCTTCTATGACTCTGCATCCGACAATCACAAATTAAAGAACTAGTAGGTTAATAACTCCCTGCCTGCCACATTGGATGAGCAGCGGGCAAGCTCACCACATTTATAAACGTCTTTCTATTTTTATCGATGCTGTGAACAGCTACATCCTAACAAGCTGTCTTTGCCATGTGCCTCATACTAAGACTTCCCATGGGCACGTCCTCCGAGAAGCAGCTGCCGAGATTAAATGAACGCAGCACAATATCCGTTGATTAAAGTCACAGCTTCTCATGACATGTCTTTTTGCATCAGACAAAACGAAAAGAAATGTTCATTCTTCCAAATGATAAATATATTGTAATCTTCATACATTATATTGAAACTCTGAATTACACAGTTGTCCTGATAGATGGCCGATCATCCCTAAGAGAAAGGGACTTTATATAGATATAGTATGCCTCGTAGGCACAAATTGCTGCCAGATTCCGGTCAGGAAATCCATAGCCAGTCCTTGCATTGCGGTCAGTACTCGGACCGTGACACACCAATGCGAATTTGGCATTGGACTTGGATCTATTAAGAAACCATAAAGCCTGGTGCATAGCATATAGGTGATCCATGCAATTGCTGTATGTCTCCCATAACATCTGTCAAGGTAACATTGGAGCCGCACCACCCAGTGTCAGAAATCAACGTACATATCTCCCTTACAACACCATGCACCAATCTAACTAGAATGTACAGTTTATAAGATTTTATATCTTTTTTTTATTTAATTGTTGCTTACAGAGACTACATAGTCAGTAGCGGTGTACAGATCATCGTTCACATGTCATCGGCAGGGTTCATAATCTAATTTTCCTTTTTACAGCGACACACTGGTCAATTACATAGAAAGCCAATTACCTATCTGCATGTTTTTTTTGGGTGTGTGGGAGGAAATTCAAGCAACCAAAGGGAAAGAATATTCCTGCAGATGTTACCCTTGACTGAATTCGATCTCAGAACTCCAGGCAACAGAGCTAACACCGAGCCACAGTGCTGTCCACATGTAGTAATGAGATTACCGTGTACGGCATGAAATTAAAGAACAAAAGGTAACTACTTCATTTCCAGCCATAGATAACATATCACTTACAGTAAATTACTTAATCATAATGATAAAGCACCATAAACAATTTATCATTGATTTGTACAGTCGTGGCCAAAAGTTTTGAGACTAACACAAATTTTGATTTTAACAAAGTTTTCTGCGGCAGTGTTTTTAGATCGTTTGGTCAAATGTTTCTATGGTTACTGAAGTCCAATTATAAGCTTTTAGTAGGTTTTTACACTTTTATTGACAAATGCAACAAGTTTATGCAAAGACTCAATATCTACAATGATGTCCCTTTATTTTTAAGACGTATACAATTTGACGACTTTTTACAATTCTCGGCCAAATCCTGACTAATGACAACCCATTCTTATCTAATCAGTGCTTGCAGTTTATCACAATTTCTGTGTTGTTGTTTGTGCACCTGCCTTATGAGAATTGACTGCAAATTCTCAATGGGATTGAGATCTGGGGATTTTCCTGGCTGAGGACCCAAAATTTTTGTTCTCCAAGCAACTTAGTTATCACTTTTGCCTTGTGACATAGTGCTCCATCGTGGTGGAAAAAGCATTGTTCATCACCAAATTGCTGCTAGATCGTTTGGAGAAGTTGCTCTTTGAGAATTTCCTTTATTCATGGCAAAATTGAGTGAGCCCCTATCTTGGATGAAAAGCAACCCACTCACATGAATGGGCTCAGGATACTTTACTGTTGGCATGACACAGGACTCATTGCAGTGCTCACCTTTTATTTCTTTGGACAATCAGTGGATGTAGGATATGACTGCGCTGTTACTGAAAATAATCTCTATATAAAGACCAACATGGATATTGCCGCCATATGGTCAGTGGTAAATACCAGTCCTACAGAACATATAAGTGATAACTGCACAGTTATAGTTGGTGACTTACCGCTGACGTTCTTTCTGATGGAATCGTTCACTTTTCACGTCTTTTCCATCTGGCCCAGACTGACAATGACAACGTCTCCAGCCATGACTCAGCTACAGAGAATACAACAAAGACATGTTTCACTTCTCATATTCCAGCTCCATCACCATGTATCCCCAACCTGCACAAACCTCTCATCCTGCTGATACCCCAATGCTGAGCCGCTGCTGCCGAATGTGTCCCTATTACTGCACCTGATACCCCAATGCTCAACCACTGCTGCTGTATGTGTCCCTATTACTTCACCTATTGTGTGGTTCTGTGTGCTCTCTAAATTCTAACGCATCCCTCTATTATATAGTAATGCCGGGTGCAAGTGCCCTAGAAAACAGTGCCCACATTTTGTCCCCTAGAATGCAATAATGCCCTCTGTGTGCCCCGTTTCCAGTTACAGTAACCTGAGTTCCCCTATAACAATAAGTGCCCACTTTACATTTAATAAAGTCCTGAGTCTCCCCCCCGTTACAGCTCCCAATACACAGTATAATGCCCCCTCACTGTATACATACTGACCCCTACGAGGTGTACGGAGTGGAGCCACGTGTGTACGAGGTGTATGGAGCGAGCCGTGTGTGTACGAGGTGTACGGAGCAGCATGTGTGCAAGGTGTACAGAGCGGAGCTGCGTGTGTACAAGGAGTACAAAGCGTGGCCACGTGTGTAAAAGGTGCACAGAGCAGAGCCGCATGTGTGCAAGGTTTACAGAGTGGAGCTGTGTGTGTGCGAGGTGTACAGAGTGGAGCTGCGTGTGTACGGAGCGGAGCAGCATGTGTAGGGAGTGGAGCCGCATGTGTACAGGGTGTACAGAGTGGAGCTGCGTGTGTACGGGGTGTACGGAGCGGAGCCACGTGTGTACGGGGTGTACGGAGTGGAGCCACATGTGTATGGCATGTACGGAGTGGAGCCGCGTGTGTACGGGGTGTACGGAGCGGAGCCGCGTGTGTACGGGGTGTATGAAGTGGAGCCGCGTGTGTAAGGGTTGTACGGAGCGGAGCCGCATGTGTAAGGGTTGTACGGAGAGGAGCTGTGTGTATGGGGCGTACAAAATGGAGCCCTGTGTGTACGAAGTGTACGGAGCTGAGCCGTGTGTGTATGGAGCGGAGCAGAGCCATGTGTGTATGGAGTGGAGCCACGTGTGTATGGAGTGGAACTGCATCTGCACGAGGTGTATGGAGCAAAGCCGCATGTGTACAAGGTTTACGGAGTGGAACCATGTATGTACAAGGTGTACAGAGCGTGGCCACGTGTGTAAAAGGTGTACGGAGCAGAGCCACATGTGTACGAGGTTTAAGGAGTGGAGCCATGTGTGTACTGAGTGGGGCCGTGTGTGTGCGAGGTGTACAGAGCGGAGCCGTGTGTGTACGAGGCATAAAAAGCGGAACCGTGTGTGCATGAGGTGTGCGGAGCCATACGTGTACAAGGTGTATGGTGGGGAGCATCCATACCTCCCAGCGGGACAGTCCCGATTTTGAGAGAGTGTCTGCCCCTCTGTCCTGGCCGGAAGCTTACTTTTCCCGCGGACACAGGAGTACACGACGGAGCCCCGAGGAGCACTTTAAAGTTCTCACATGATGTTCCACCGGAAGTGACGTGCTAGAAGCTGACCGGAAATGAGGTAATTTCGGGAGGAGATTGTGACGGAACCATGGAGGCACTTCAGGGAATGCTTCAGATCCATCACCGTGTCCTCCGACAGCGTGGACAGTGGGATCAGCTTGGACTCGGGGATGCCGGCCATGTGAGCGGGAGGCTCAGGTGGGCACTACAATGGGAGCCGAGCTGCTATAGTATCTTTATAGAATCTTTCTTTCTCTCTCTGTTCTTTCTTTCTCTGTCTAATCTTTGTTTTTTTTCTTTCTTTCTCTCTGTTCTTTCTTTCCTCTCTTTCTCTCTCTCTTCTTTCTTTCTTTCCCCTCTTCCTTTATCTCTCTCTCTGTTCTTTCTTTCTTTCCCCTTTCTTTCTCTCTAATCTTTCTTTTTCTCTCTGCTTTTTCTTTCTCTCTGTGTTCTACCTTTCTCTCTCTGTTCTACCTTTCTCTCTCTGTTCTCTTGCTTTCCCATCTTTCTTTCTCTCTCTCTGTTCTTTCTTTCCTCTTTCTCTCTGTTCTCTTTCTTTCCCATCTTTCTTTCTCTTTCTCTGTTTTTTTCTTTCCCATCTTTCTTTCTCTCTGTTTTTTCTCTTTCCCCTCTTTCTTTCCCCTATTTCTTTCTCTCTCTCTGTTCTTTCTTTCCCCTTTCTTTCTCTCTGTTTTTTATTTATTTCCCCTCTCTCTCCCTCTGTTATTTCGTTCCCCTCTTTCTTTTTTTCTTTCTCCCTCTGTTCTTTCTTTCCCCTCTTTCTTTTTTTTCTCTTTCTTTCTTTCTTTCTTTCTTTCTTTCTTTCTTTCTTTCTCTCTTGTTTCGTTCTTTCCCCTCTTTCTTTTTCTTTCTTTCTTTTCTTTCTTTCTTTCTTTCTTTCTTTATTTCTCTCTCTCTTGTTTCGTTCTTTCCCTCTTTCTTTCTCTCTGTTGTTTCGTTCTTTCCCCTCTTTCTTTGTCTCTCTGTTTATTTATTTCCCCTCTCTCTCCCTCTCTGTTCTTTTTTCTGTCCCCTCTTTCTTTCTCTGTTCTTTCCCCTTTCTTTCTCTCTGTTCTTTCTTTCTTTCTTTCTTTTCCCTTTCTTTCTCTCTGTTCTTTCTTTCTTTCCCCTTTCTTTCTCTCTGTTCTTTCTTTCTTTCTCTCTGTTCTTTCTTTCTTACTCTCTTTGTTGTTTCGTTCTTTCCCCTCTTTCTTTCCCCTCTTTCTCTTTCTTTCTCTCTCTGTTCTTTCTTTCCCCTCTTTCTCTGTTCTTTCTTTCCCCTCTTTCTTTCTCTCTCTCTATGTTCTTTCTTTCCCCTCTTTCTTTCTCTCTCCCTCTCTTCTTTCTTTCTTTCCCCTCTTTCTTTTTTTCCTCTCTCACTCTGTTCCTTTTTTCTGTCCCCTCTTTCTTTCTCTCTGTTTCTTTCTTTCCCCTTTCTTTCTTTCTTTCTTTCTTTCTTTTTCCCTCTGTTGCTTCTTTCTTTCTTCTTTCTCTCTCTCTGTTCTTTCCCCTCTTTCTTTCTTTCTTTCTTTCTTTCTTTCTCTCTCTGTTGTTTCTTTCTTTCTTCTTTCTTTCTTTCCCCTCTTTCTTTCTTTCTCTCTCTGTTTTCTTTTTTCTCTCTCTGTTCTTTCTTTTCTTCAGTACCAGTCAGTGTGCCCACAATACCGGTAGAATAAGAGGGGTAGGAAACTAGGCGGCACTGGTCACATTGATCCTTTCATACTTTTTACTGGTGTATAATCATATGCCCTGAGCACCCCCATAAAGTGGGCCAACCCCAGACAACAGGGTACAAACAAATCACTATTACTATCAGTCCAAGTGGACAATTATATACATAAAGTTAATGATGTCCCTGTGCCAAGCAGTGCGGAGGATCAGAATACACTGAGGAGACCAGAGCAGCGGGGTATGGTGAGAAGAATTATATGGGGCCCATTATGCTGTATGAAGTAATATATGGTGCCCATTATACTGTATAAAGTAATATATGGTGCCCATTATACTGTATGCAGTAATATATGGGGCCCATAATACTGTATGAAGTAATATATGTGGCCCATTATACTGTATGAAGTAATACAGTTGTGGCCAAGAGTATTGACACCCCTGCAATTCTGTCAGATAATACTCAGTTTCTTCCTGAAAATGATTGCAAACACAAATTCTTTGGTATTATTATCTTCATTTAATTTGTCTTAAATGAAAAAACACAAAAGAGAATGAAGCAAAAAGCAAAACATTGATCATTTCACACAAAACTCCAAAAATGGGCCAGACAAAAGTATTGGCACCCTCAGCCTAATACTTGGTTGCACAACCTTTAGCCAAAATAACTGCGACCAACTGCTTCCGGTAACCATCAATGAGTTTCTTACAATGCTCTGCTGGAATTTTAGACCATTCTTCTTTGGCAAACTGCTCCAGGTCCCTGATATTTGAAGGGTGCCTTCTCCAAACTGCCATTTTTAGATCTCTCCACAGGTGTTCTATGGGATTCAGGTCTGGACTCATTGCTGGCCACCTTAGAAGTCTCCAGTGCTTTCTCTCAAACCATTTTCTAGTGCTTTTTGAAGTGTGTTTTGGGTCATTGTCCTGCTGGAAGACTCATGACCTCTGAGGGAGACCCAGCTTTCTCACACTGGGCCCTACATTATGATGCAAAATTTGTTGGTAGTCTTCAGACTTCATAATGCCATGCACACGGTCAAGCAGTCCAGTGCCAGAGGCAGCAAAGCAACCCCAAAACATCAGGGAACCTCTGCCATGTTTGACTGTAGGGACCGTGTTCTTTTCTTTGAATGCCTATTTTTTTCTCCTGTAAATTCTATGTTGATGCCTTTGCCCAAAAAGCTCTACTTTTGTCTCATCTGACCAGAGAACATTCTTCCAAAACATTTTAGGCTTTTTCAGGTAAGTTTTGGCAAACTCCAGCCTGGCTTTTTTATGTCTCGGGGTAAGAAGTGGGGTCTTCCTGGGTCTCCTACCATACAGTTCCTTTTCATTCAGACGCCGACAGATAGTACGGGTTGACACTGTTGTACCCTTGGACTGCAGGGCAGCTTGAACTTGTTAGGATGTTAGTCGAGGTTCTTTATCCAACATCCGCACAATCTTGCGTTGAAATCTCTTGTCAATTTTTCTTTTCCGTCCACATCTTGGGAGGTCAGCCACAGTGCCATGGGCTTTAAACTTCTTGATGACACTGCGCACGGTAGACACAGGAACATTCAGGTCTTTGGAGATGGACTTGTAGCCTTGAGATTGCTCATGCTTCCTCACAATTTGGTTTCTCAAGTCCTCAGACAGTTCTTTGGTCTTCTTTCTTTTCTCCATGCTCAATGTGGTACACACAAGGACACAGGACAGAGGTTGAGTCAACTTTAATCAATGTTAACTGGCTGCAAGTGTGATTTAGTTATTGCCAACACCTGTTAGGTGCCACAGGTAAGTTACAGGTGCTGTTAATTACACAAATTAGAAAAGCATCACATGATTTTTCGAACAGTGCCAATACTTTTGTCCACCCTCTTTTTTATGTTTGGTGTGGAATTATATCCAATTTGGCTTTAGGACAATTCTTTTTGTGTTTTTTCATTTAAGACAAATTAAATGAAGATAATAATACCAAAGAATTTGTGTTTGCAATCATTTTCAGGCAGAAACTGAGTATTATCGGACAGATTTGCAGGGGTGTCAATACTTTTGGCCACAACTGTAGCAAGTATAGTCTATACTAGCGCATGACGGAATGGCCATGCGTGCTTTTTATAGCTGTGCAGGACCTTCCAGATCTCCGAGATGGACCAATGAGATCTGGAACAGGACATGGGCACATGACTCCCGGTCTCCAATGGGAGATCGTCTCGTGAGCATGCCCAGTAGGAGCACAGAGGGACTTAGTCTCTGGAGCAGTCTGCTGCAAAGTAATCTCCTCTGCATTAGAAAGACAACAGGAGACCGCAGAATGTGAGGCTCTGGATTCCTGCAGAGCAGACGCCGAAACCTGACGCCTAACATTACCTCCCCTCCTAGGGCCCCCTCCTCTCGGAGCCTTCCATTCCACCACCCTGTGCCCATCAGAGGCATAGGCCTCAGACTCGTCCGAAGGCAAGTCTGATGTCCCGGTAGGTGACACGGAAAACCGGGACACGTGGAATGTATCAGAGGCGGCAAGATCGCCAGGTTTAAGAAGGGACACGTGGGAGACAATGGGAGCAGCAAAACAGCCGGAGCATAAGTTGAAGTGGGACGCCGCGGTGTGTCGGCGGATGTATCCACTCTCTGTTTAAGGAAGCTTACCCGAGCACACGAGGCGCATGCCTGAATATATTTTTTAATGTCCCGAGCCCTGTGCAGCCACCAATACGACCCTGCCAGGAGTTTTGTGGTCTGCATGTAGCCACAGTGACCACCCGCCCTGGACGCGTGTGCCCATGCGAGAACCTTCGGCCGAAGGCGAGGGGGGACAAAGGTCTTGCCCGGCGGCACAGAGTTTGGCCATTGCGGGGCCCCGTTATCCTGGTGAACAGAGTGCTGACAGTGGCAGCCGCAAGTGGAGCTTAGTGTCGGACGTGCCTCGAGACTGGCGCGAGACACCTCCATGGGCTCTGGAAGTGAACACTCTGGCTCGGGTGATTCCAGAGGTTCAAAGAGGTAGGGAGCCGGAGTAACCTTCCGTCTGGATTGCGCACGCTCCAGCCCGCGCTCCGAAAAACGGAGATCAATACGGGTGGCAATGGCAATCAGCTCCTCCAGACTTGCAGGAATCTCTCTGGTAGAAAGAGCATCCTTAACATGCTCAGCTAAACCTCACCAAAACACAGGGATGAGGGCTTTGTCAGACCACTTCAGCTCGGAAGCCAGTGTCCGAAAACGAACGGCATACTGACTAACCGAGAGGGATCCCTGAGTCAAAGCCAGTAGCTGTAGAGAGGTGTCGTGCGTGACCCGTGGTCCCAGGAAGACCTGCATAATAGCTGTTAAAAACTGAGCAGCGGTCCGAACCTCTGGGTCACCACGCTCCCATAGTGGCGTAGCCCACTCCAACGACTTGCCCGACAGAAGGGAAACAATAAACCCCACCTTGGCCCGTTCTGTAGGGAATCGCACAGCCAGTAACTCCAGCTAGACAGAGCACTGGCTGACGAAACCCCTACAGGAGGCGCCATCGCCAGAAAATGTATTGGGCAACGGGAGGCGGATAACTGTTGGCGCGTGGGAGGACGTGTACATACGTGAAACCGCCTCTGCGATCACCTGCACAGCAGACTCCGAAGACTTCGCCGCTGAGATAACGCTCTCAAGAGTAGCCAACCGGCCCTCTAGCTGGCGAATGCACTATAGGAGTTGCTGCTGATCTGCCATTACTAGCCAGACCCTGGTGCTAGTAAAATGTTAGGAACGGTGGAACGCACTAAGTAAAAATAAATAATAAAGTGCGTTCGCCGCTTGGAGTCCACCATGCAGTAGGTGTTACACCGCTGCTAGGTAATGACAGAGGAGCAATATGGCGGTATAATGCGCACGGGTTCAACCACCCGAAGTGCGCAGAGCGGGCTCTGTTCACAGACAGAGGCGCCACAACATAAACATACAAAAACGCTGAGCCTGTTAGTATCACAGGCCTCAGGTAAATGCACACACGGTATAAGGTCACAGGAGCAGGAACTAAGACAGAGGGGCTGCTTCCATCTAGACCTACCGTGTGTGCGTCGTCGCTACTGCGAATGCCAAGAAGAGCTGCAACTGCAGCGCGGCGCAGGACACTGCCGCTGGACGACACAGCTACAAAGCAGGTGCTATGTTGGACGCTAGCGCAGAGGTGCGGTGTGCACAGTGGCCTAAGGCTTGCCACAGACTGGCACAGACTACTGAACTAATTCCCTAACCACATGTGTAATATCAGAGGGAAGGGGTTTCTGTTATCATTGAGTCACTGTAGGAGGCAAAAACAGAAATGCTAGCTAAGTTCAGAAAACCAGAGAAGTTGGCAGCTATCGGATTGCAGACCCCTGAACCTATCAACACAACTAGCAGTAGCCGTGGGGGGTTCCTACGATGCCCTAGTCCCCTCGATCACAGCCGGAGAATTAAATAGGCCTAAAGAAAGAAAGGGGAAATCTAAACTGCCCCAGAGCAGACCCCAAAGCAATAGGCAGCCCCCAACATATAATGACGGTGAAGCAAGATGAAAATACTAACACAGACAGAAAGATAGCCTGAGCAAAGACGGGGCCCAAACTAACTAGATAGAAAAGGACAGGAAGGCTGCTGTCTGCAATCCGTGAAAAACCCTATGAAAATAAGAGCCAACAGACTGACAGTAAAAAAGGCCCTGAAGACGCTAGGCTTCAAAAAAGCTATGTCAGTACTCAGGAATATTCTGAAGACAGAGCTACAGCCAAAAGGAGATTCAGCTCACCCCAGCAGGGAATGGCAGAATACAGAAAAGCAAGGAAAACAAAAAACAAAACAAAAATGCAAACAGGCAAAACAGAAAACTTAGCTTTAGAGGAGCAGGAATCAGACTGGTGTCCTAGAAGTCCACAGAGAAATCACCCGCAGGGCAGAAGGGCGTCGGCAGCCTTATATCCAGTCCATGACTCCACTCAGCCAGTCATCCTCATTAGGCTCAGGTGCCTGATAATCAGGCTCATTACCTTCCTTTACCAGAATAGGGAGTTCACCAGACCTCAGTGACGAAGGGGAAAATGAACTCACAACAGGTTTCATAATAAGTCAGTCACCACAATCATACATCCGTCACCACTCACACATAGCAAGTACAGTCTATACTAGCGCATGGCGGAACAGCCATGCGCGCTTTTGATAGCCGTGCAGGACCTTCCAGATCTCCTAGATGAACCAATGACATCTGGAACAGGATCTGGGCACATGACTCCCGATCTCCAATGGGAGATCGTCTCGTGAGCATGTCCAGTAGGAGCACAGAGGGACTTAGTCTCTCAAGCGGTCTGCTGCAAAGTAATCTCCTCTGCAGTAGAAAGACAGCAGGAGATCGCAGAATGTGAGGCTCTGGATTCCTGCAGAGCAGACGCAGAAACCTGACGCCTAACAGGAAATAAGCTATTCAGTATCAGACAGTATATCACTTGTGGCACTGCCAATGTTATATACTATGCCACATGTGGTTGCTCTCTGATATATGTGGGGCTTACGTCTAGAGAGCTCCGCATCAGAGTATGTGAGCACGTGAGAGACATACGTGCGGCCATAAACGAATCTGACCTTTTTTGTCTGAAAACGTTACCGCGCCACTTTAAACTTAAACATAACTGTGACGCCGCTTCCTTGCAGGTTAGGGGGATAGAAAGGGTTCAACTTGGCCTGAGAGGGGGTGACTACAAAAAAATCCTAGCACAACGAGAGGCGGGCTGGATTGTACGCCTCAATACCATGACACCCCTCGGCCATAATGAATCCCTCAGTTTTTCTTCCTTTTTGTAGCCTGGTTCTACTTGCTCCTTTACATTTTTCAACTGTCAGAAGCTGACCGGAAATGAGGTAATTTCGGGAGGAGATTGTGACGGAACCATTGAGGCACTTCAGGGAATGCTTCAGATCCATCACCGTGTCCTCCGACAGCGTGGACATTGGGATCGGCTTGGACTCGGGGATGCCGGCCATGTGGGGGGACGGCTCAGGTGGGCACTACAATGGGAGCCGGGCTGCTATAGTATCTTTATAGAATCTTTCTTTCTCTCTCTGTTCTTTCTTTCTCTGTCTAATCTTTGTTTTTTTTCTTTCTTTCTCTCTCTCTCTGTTCTTTCTTTCCTCTCTTTCTCTCTCTTCTTTCTTTCTTTCCCCTCTTCCTTTATCTCTCTCTCTGTTCTTTCTTTCTTTCCCCTTTCTTTCTCTCTAATCTTTCTTTTTCTCTCTGCTTTTTCTTTCTCTCTCTGTTCTACATTTCTCTCTCTGTTCTACCTTTCTCTCTGTTCTCTTTCTTTCCCATCTTTCTTTCTCTCTGTTCTTTCTTTCCTCTTTCTCTCTGTTCTCTTTCTTTCCCATCTTTCTTTCTCTTTCTCTGTTTTTTCTTTCCCTTCTTTCTTTCTCTCTTTTTTCTTTCTTCCCCTCTTTCTTTCCCCTATTTCTTTCTCTCTCTCTGTTCTTTCTTTCCCCTTTCTTTCTCTCTGTTTTTTATTTATTTCCCCTCTCTCTCCCTCTGTTCTTTCGTTCCCCTCTTTCTTTTTTTTCTTTCTCCCTCTGTTCTTTCTTTCCCCTCTTTCTTTTTTTTCTCTTTCTTTCTTTCTTTCTTTCTTTATTTCTCTCTCTCTTGTTTCGTTCTTTCCCCTCTTTCTTTTTTTTTCTTTCTTTCTTTCTTTCTTTCTTTCTTTCTTTCTTTCTCTCTTGTTTCGTTCTTTCCACTCTTTCTTTCTCTCTGTTGTTTCGTTCTTTCCCCTCTTTCTTTGTCTCTCTGTTTATTTCCCCTCTCTCTCCCTCTCTGTTCTTTTTTCTGTCCCCTCTTTCTTTCTCTGTACTTTCCCCTTTCTTTCTCTCTGTTCTTTCTTTCCCCTTTCTTTCTCTCTGTTCTTTCTTTCTTTCCCCTTTCTTTCTCTCTGTTCTTTCTTTCTTTCCCCTTTCTTTCTCTCTGTTCTTTCTTTCTTACTCTCTTTGTTGTTTCGTTCTTTCCCCTCTTTCTTTCTCTCTGTTCTTTCTTTCCCCTCTTTCTCTTTCTTTCTCTCTCTGTTCTTTCTTTCCCCTCTTTCTCTGTTCTTTCTTTCCCCTCTTTCTTTCTCTCTCTCTATGTTCTTTCTTTCCCCTCTTTCTTTCTCTCTCCCTCTCTTCTTTCTTTCTTTCTTTCCCCTCTTTCTTTTTTCCTCTCTCACGCTGTTCCTTTTTTCTGTCCCCTCTTTCTTTCTCTCTGTTTCTTTCTTTCCTCTTTCTTTCTTTCTTTCATTCTTTCTTTCTCCCTCTGTTGCTTCTTTCTTTCTTCTTTCTCTCTCTCTCTGTTCTTTCCCCTCTTTCTTTCTTTCTCTCTCTGTTGTTTCTTTCTTTCTTCTTTCTTTCTCTCTCCGTTCTTTCCCCTCTTTCTTTCTCTCTCTGTTTTCTTTTTTCTCTCTCTCCGTTCTTTCTTTTCTTCAGTACCAGTCAGTGTGCCCACAATACCGGTAGAATAAGAGGGGTAGGAAACTAGGCGGCACTGGTCACATTGATCCTTTCATACTTTTTACTGGTGTATAATCATATGCCCTGAGCACCCCCATAAAGTGGGCCAACCTCAGACAACAGGGTACAAACAAATCACTATTACTATCAGTCCAAGTGGACAATTATATACATAAAGTTAATGATGTCCCTGTGCCAAGCAGTGCGGAGGATCAGAATACACTGAGGAGACCAGAGCAGCGGGGTATGGTGAGAAGAATTATATGGGGCCCATTATGCTGTATGAAGTAATATATGGTGCCCATTATACTGTATAAAGTAATATATGGTGCCCATTATACTGTATGCAGTAATATATGGGGCCCATAATACTGTATGAAGTAATATATGTGGCCCATTATACTGTATGAAGTAATACAGTTGTGGCCAAGAGTATTGACACCCCTGCAATTCTGTCAGATAATACTCAGTTTCTTCCTGAAAATGATTGCAAACACAAATTCTTTGGTATTATTATCTTCATTTAATTTGTCTTAAATGAAAAAACACAAAAGAGAATGAAGCAAAAAGCAAAACATTGATCATTTCACACAAAACTCCAAAATGGGCCAGACAAAAGTATTGGCACCCTCAGCCTAATACTTGGTTGCACAACCTTTAGCCAAAATAACTGCGACCAACTGCTTCCGGTAACCATCAATGAGTTTCTTACAATGCTCTGCTGGAATTTTAGACCATTCTTCTTTGGCAAACTGCTCCAGGTCCCTGATATTTGAAGGATGCCTTCTCCAAACTGCCATTTTTAGATCTCTCCCCAGGTGTTCTATGGGATTCAGGTCTGGACTCATTGCTGGCCACCTTAGAAGTCTCCAGTGCTTTCTCTCAAACCATTTTCTAGTGCTTTTTGAAGTGTGTTTTGGGTCATTGTCCTACTGGAAGACTCATGACCTCTGAGGGAGACCCAGCTTTCTCACACTGGGCCCTACATTATGATGCAGAATTTGTTGGTAGTCTTAAGACTTCATAATGCCATGCACACGGTCAAGCAGTCCAGTGCCAGAGGCAGCAAAGCAACCCCAAAACATCAGGGAACCTCTGCCATGTTTGACTGTAGGGACCGTGTTCTTTTCTTTGAATGCCTATTTTTTTCTCCTGTAAATTCTATGTTGATGCCTTTGCCCAAAAAGCTCTACTTTTGTCTCATCTGACCAGAGAACATTCTTCCAAAACATTTTAGGCTTTTTCAGGTAAGTTTTGGCAAACTCCAGCCTGGCTTTTTTATGTCTCGGGGTAAGAAGTGGGGTCTTCCTGGGTCTCCTTCCATACAGTTCCTTTTCATTCAGACGCCGACGGATAGTACGGGTTGACACTGTTGTACCCTTGGACTGCAGGGCAGCTTGAACTTGTTAGGATGTTAGTCGAGGTTCTTTATCCAACATCCGCACAATCTTGCGTTGAAATCTCTTGTCAATTTTTCTTTTCCGTCCACATCTTGGGACGTTAGCCACAGTGCCATGGGCTTTAAACTTCTTGATGACACTGCGCACGGTAGACACAGGAACATTCAGGTCTTTGGAGATGGACTTGTAGCCTTGAGATTGCTCATGCTTCCTCACAATTTGGTTTCTCAAGTCCTCAGACAGTTCTTTGGTCTTCTTTCTTTTCTCCATGCTCAATGTGGTACACACAAGGACACAGGACAGAGGTTGAGTCAACTTTAATCCATGTTAACTGGCTGCAAGTGTGATTTAGTTATTGCCAACACCTGTTAGGTGCCACAGGTAAGTTACAGGTGCTGCTAATTACACAAATTAGAAAAGCATCACATGATTTTTCGAACAGTGCCAATACTTTTGTCCACCCTCTTTTTTATGTTTGGTGTGGAATTATATCCAATTTGGCTTTAGGACAATTCTTTTTGTGTTTTTTTCATTTAAGACAAATTAAATGAAGATAATATTACCAAAGAATTTGTGTTTGCAATCATTTTCAGGAAGAAACTGAGTATTATCGGACAGATTTGCAGGGGTGTCAATACTTTTGGCCACAACTGTAGCAAGTATAGTCTATACTAGCGCATGACGGAATGGCCATGCGTGCTTTTTATAGCCGTGCAGGACCTTCCAGATCTCCGAGATGGACCAATGAAATCTGGAACAGGACCTGGGCACATGACTCCCGGTCTCCAATGGGAGATCGTCTCGTGAAAATGCCCAGTAGGAGCACAGAGGGACTTAGTCTCTGGAGCAGTCTGCTGCAAAGTAATCTCCTCTGCAGTAGAAAGACCGCAGGAGACCGCAGAATGTGAGGCTCTGGATTCCTGCAGAGCAGACGCAAAAACCTGACGCCTAACATTACCTCCCCTCCTAGGGCCCCCTCCTCTCGGAGCCTTCCAATCCACCACCCTGTGCCCATCAGAGGCATAGGCCTCAGACTCGTCCGAAGGCAAATCTGATGTCCCGGTAGGTGACACGGAAAACCGGGACACGTGGAATGTATCAGAGGCGGCAAGATCGCCAGGTTTAAGAAGGGACACGTGGGAGACAATGGGAGCAGCAAAACAGCCGGAGCATAAGTTGAAGTGGGACGCCGCGGTGTGTCGGCGGATGTATCCACTCTCTGTTTAAGGAAGCTTACCCGAGCACACGAGGCGCATGCCTGAATATATTTTTTAATGTCCCGAGCCCTGTGCAGCCACCAATACGACCCTGCCAGGAGTTTTGTGGTCTGCATGTAGCCACAGTGACCACCCGCCCTGGAAGCGTGTGCCCATGCGAGAACCTTCGGCCGAAGGCGAGGGGGGACAAAGGTCTTGCCCGGCGGCACAGAGTTTGGCCATTGCGGGGCCCCGTTATCCTGGTGAACAGAGTGCTGACAGTGGCAGCCGCAAGTGGAGCTTAGTGTCGGACGCGCCTCGAGACTGGCGCGAGACACCTCCATGGGCTCTGGAAGTGAACACTCTGGCTCGGGTGATTCCAGAGGTTCAAAGAGGTAGGGAGCCGGAGTAACCTTCCGTCTAGATTGCGCACGCTCCAGCCCGCGCTCCGAAAAACGGAGATCAATACGGGTGGCAATGGCAATCAGCTCCTCCAGACTTGCAGGAATCTCTCTGGTAGAAAGAGCATCCTTAACATGCTCAGCTAAACCTCACCAAAACACAGGGATGAGGGCTTTGTCAGACCACTTCAGCTCGGAAGCCAGTGTCCGAAAACGAACGGCATACTGACTAACTGAGAGGGATCCCTGAGTCAAAGCCAGTAGCTGTAGAGAGGTGTCGTGCGTGACCCGTGGTCCCAGGAAGACCTGCATAATAGCTGTTAAAAACTGAGCAGCGGTCCGAACCTCTGGGTCACCACGCTCCCATAGTGGCGTAGCCCACTCCAACGCCTTGCCCGACAGAAGGGAAACAATAAACCCCACCTTGGCCCGTTCCGTAGGGAATCGCACAGCCAGTAACTCCAGCTAGACAGAGCACTAGCTGACGAAACCCCTACAGGAGGCGCCATCGCCAGAAAATTTATTGGGCAACGGGAGGCGGATAACTGTCGGCGCGTGGGAGGACGTGTACATACGTGAAACCGCCTCTGCGATCGCCTGTACAGCAGACTCCGAAGACTTCGCCGCTGAGATAACGCTCTCAAGAGTAGCCAACCGGCCCTCTAGCTGGCGAATGCACTATAGGAGTTGCTGCTGATCTGCCATTACTAGCCAGACCCTGGTGCTAGTAAAATGTTAGGAACGGTGGAACGCACTAAGTAAAAATAAATAATAAAGTGCGTTCGCCGCTCGGGGTCCACCATGCAGTAGGTGTTACACCACTGCTAGGTAATGACAGAGGAGCAATATGGCGGTATAATGCGCACGGGTTCAACTTCACCCGAAGTGCGCAGAGCGGGCTCTGTTCACAGACAGAGGCGCCGCAACATAAACATACAAAAACGCTGAGCCTGTTAGTATCACAGGCCTCAGGTAAATGCACACACGGTATAAGGTCACAGGAGCAGGAACTAAGACAGAGGGGCTGCTTCCGTCTAGACCTACCGTGTGTGCGTCGTCGCTACTGCGAATGCCAAGAAGAGCTGCAACTGCAGCGCGGCGCAGGACACTGCCGCTGGACGACACAGCTACAAAGCAGGTGCTATGTCGGACGCTAGCGCAGAGGTGCGGTGTGCACAGTGGCCTAAGGCTTGCCACAGATTGGCGCAGACTACTGAACTAATTCCCTAACCACATGTGTAATATCAGAGGGAAGGGGTTTCATAATAAGTCAGTCACCACAATCATACATCCGTCACCACTCACACATAGCAAGTATAGTCTATACTAGCGCATGGCGGAACAGCCATGCGCGCTTTTGATAGCCGTGCAGGACCTTCCAGATCTCCGAGATGAACCAATGACATCTGGAACAGGATCTAGGCACATGACTCCCGATCTCCAATGGGAGATCGTCTCGTGAGCATGTCCAGTAGGAGCACAGAGGGACTTAGTCTCTCAAGCGGTCTGCTGCAAAGTAATCTCCTCTGCAGTAGAAAGACAGCAGGAGATCGCAGAATGTGAGGCTCTGGATTCCTACAGAGCAGACGCAGAAACCTGACGCCTAACAGGAAATAAGCAATTCAGTATCAGACAGTATATCACTTGTGGCACTGCCAATGCTATATACTATGCCACATGTGGTTGCTCTCTGATATGTGTGGGGCTTACGTCTAGAGAGCTTCGCATCAGAGTATGTGAGCACGTGAGAGACATACGTGCGGCCATAAACGAATCTGACCTTTTTTGTCTGAAAACGTTACCTCGCCACTTTAAACTTAAACATAACTGTAACACCGCTTCCTTGCAGGTTAGGGGGATAGAAAGGGTTCAACTTGGCCTGAGAGGGGGTGACTACAAAAAAATCCTAGCACAACGAGAGGCGGGCTGGATTGTACGCCTCAATACCATGACACCCCTCGGCCATAATGAATCCCTCAGTTTTTCTTCCTTTTTGTAGCCTGGTTCTACTTGCTCCTTTACATTTTTCAGCAGTCACCATAGCTCTCTTTGGCCTTTTAAATCTGGACCTACATGGCCTCCCCTTTATTCTCATGTTAGGATCTGTTTTTAATATTTATGGATTTGATTTTAATTTTTGTGTTCCTGTATATTCTAGTGACTTTATTTACGCCTACTTCCTTCATATTTCTATCCGATGATGGCCTGATGGAAGAATTGATATTCTCAAGATTGGCTCCAGATGACAAGCTCACATCGCCTGCATACATATATTTGATTTACAATACGAGACCATACCCTGTTACACATATATCTTTTTATTGTCTGTATTGCTTGATATCTGGGTCTGTTTGTACTGAAAAGGTTTATGTTGTTAGGATGCCCTTGTCTATATACTGTTACAGCCATTTTTTTGCCACCCTTCCCTATAGCGGTTGTGCGCATGCGGACGAGTCTGGCCCCAGTGTGTCTGCAGCATAGCGGCGTCAGCCGCCCTCTTTCGCGTGTGATCCAGGCCCCGCCCCCTGTCTCCGCGTGATGAGAGGGTGACGCCGGGATGTGTGCATGACCTGGCGTCATCTCGGCGCATGCGCCGCCTCCACACGCTGTCATTGGTTACAAAAAGCATGTGACCTGGTCACATGATCTATTACCAGTGATATATGAAGGTCCTCTCTGGCGTTCACTCACCATCCCCTTGAGACAGCTATCTGAGGCTGGGCGAAATGCGCGCCGGGGGTCTTTTCCTGATCCTACTTGGTGGCCCACATCAGGTCCTTATTGGTAAGCACCGCCCTGCACTTTCTTTTTCCCATAGGGGTCATATTTAATGCCTTGGGCGGCTCCCTGTCGGGACTGTCACCTTACTGTTGTGGTACACCTATTTCTTTGTGGGTTTCTTTTTCTAGGGTTCATACCTTGTGCTCTGTGTCGGCCTTTAGACTCAAGTTAGTATTTTGTCCCCACAGTGATTTTGTACCAGCCCTGTTATTTGTTCAGGACTCGTAGCACCTTATACATGTACATAGGGGCAAATTTATATATGTCTTGGAGTATCGATTATTTATGCTGACACTGAGCTTATTGTTATCCACTCCTTTCCCCCTGTTGCCTCTTTTCCTCATCTGTATCTATTACTATGCTGTGCTGCACTGATATTTTATGACTTTTTGATACTATTGATATGATGATAATAAACTTTTGCCATTTTTATGCTCCTCTGTTCTCCTATTTTTTCATGTATTTGGTATCGCTGTGTACAGAAATGTCTGATCTATCAAAATGTAAAGTAAATTAATCAGCTCGGTAAATGGCGCAACAAGAAAAAAGTTTAAAACACCAGAATTACAGCTGTGGGTGGAATCGCCTCACTAATCCCGCCCAATGGCGCCCGTTACATGATCAGGATGGGTTGGACATGACAACTTGGGGGCTGCAGGAGACTCTTGTGGTTGTCATTGGCGCTTGGCTATGAGTGTCTCCCAGTGGCGGTGTTAATATCCAGATGAGTATTTCTGCTACCCAGAAGCCCTGCTATGTACAGCACAGGCGATCAGAGGATCACAGCTTCAAGTTTCGTAAGGAAATTATTGAAGGAAGTAAAAAGTAGAAAAAAAAGTCTTTAAAAATATTAAAAAATGTAATAAATGTAATAGTTCGCCCCATTCAAAATAAAACAATAAAAAATACACATATTTGATATTGCCACATTCAGAAACGCCCGATCTATCAAAATATAAAAACAATTAATCTGATCAATAAACGGTGTATCAAAAGAAAAAATCAAAACTACACAATTAGGTTTTTTTTGGTCCCTGCAACATTGCAATAAGGCCGGGGTCACACTAGAGAGGAATACGGACGAGTGAGAGGCGTTAAAAGCACGCATTACACACGGACAAATGATTCTCTATGGGGTAGCTCCCAACAGCCGTATATTTCTCGTCCGTATTCTACGGTCCGTGCCAATCGCAGCATGCTGCGATAGTCAGCGTACTACGCCCGTAGTACGCCAATGCAAGTCTATGGGTGCGCAAAAAATACGGATTACACATGGACCACACGTGTGACTTGCGAGAAATACGCACCAGGTGTCTTTTGGCTGGTGACAGGAAATGGGCAAATCCATCATCAGGAAGCCTAGACACGCAAATGAGCTCAAAAAGCGCTCCAGACATCCAGGAAGTACACCTCCACGGAGTACAGCAGTGTCATGTCGCAATTTTTCCTAAATGTGGAGATGCTCATTGTACTGGTGCAGGAGCGGCCAGAACTCTGGGACCAACGTGATGCCCATTATGCCAACCGGGCAAGAAAGGAGGCGTCATGGAGACGCATATGTCGCCAGATGTTCCATGATTTTGGTGATCGGCCACGTGATGAGCAGCAGAAACTGAGTAAGTACAAGCCAAAAAATGATTCAAATTACCTCACAGCAAAAAATTCATGTAGAATCAGCCCCCCCACCTTCCTGTGCTTGTACTTTTTTTCCTCATGAGGCGGGTAGATTTTGATGTGACACATGGTTTGACACTGCCATAATTTGGCCCAGCCCACAAGCTCCTCATCCTCTTAGCCAACCAAGTTATTAAGTGTAGTTACTTGATACATGAACTTTTGTGACCCTGTGTATCTGGCCTGGATGCCCCAATTAGATATGCCACCCTGGGTAGAAAGCACACCCCAGAAGGCCACATGCCTAGACTACTTGTAGCAAATTAGACCGATCAAATATGTGAAATTGAGAATATTTCCTGTCACATTGCAGTGGAAGATGTGATGAGATGCTGGCGCAGCATCCGCGATCAGTACAGGCGGGAACGGCAGCAGCGGTCCAGGAGTGGTGATGTGGGCTACGTCAAGTGAAAATACATCTATTATGACCGCCTCTCCTTCCTCGCCCCTATTATGGATCTGAGACCGTAAGTAGATACCTCACACCACATTACACCTATACTTTACAGGGCCAAAAATATTGATGTATTTTTGGCTCTGTTCTATTTCATAACAGAACTCAGTCCATCCTTACGGATAGAGGAACGGGCTCAGATACAGAGCCCATCATTGATCCTGTAGGGGATGAGGTGGCTGGCCTATCTTCTCCCCCTACAAGAACCACCAGGACCGTCTGCTGCTGCCCCATCAGCCATACTGGAGGAGCAGGGCAACATGAGCATCAGTCCAACTGCCCAAATCCGGGGCTCCCCACAGCCTGCTGGAACATCCCGGCGAGGATGAAGAAGGCGCCAGATCCCTGCCCAAGATACCCGGACCAATGTGGACACAGGGGTCCTAAACTATGTGGCTAGAGTGAATACAGATGATGGGGAGGAGGCATACTCACGTAGCCTGGCCCTTTATCTACGTGCCCTTTCCCGTGAGGTGAGGCTCCGTATTCGAGGATGTTTTCAGATCCTGCTTGATGCAAGCACACCCCCCAATACCCCATATGAGCTGTTTGAATATCTGGAGAGGTGGCAGCTTTCCCCCAGAAATCTAATGCGCATGAGGCCACTCACACAGATGCTTGCTCAAGCAGGATCTGAGGATCCTCAAATACGTGGGCCTACACCTCACCCCCTTTTCCCCCCCCTACCCAACCTTTACAACAACAGCAACATATGTCTGCCTCAAGCCAACCCCACCAATATGGCCACTTTTTCCCACCCAGTGTTGGAGGCTGGTCCCAACTTGGTTGGGGACAACATGGCTATATTGGTGGGTATGAGGCACGGGCCTACCCGAGCCAACAAGATGCCCCTCTTCATTATTACTCCGGCCAGTACCCCCAACAATCTCAGGAGGAAGGACACTACCCACAGCATGGGCAACAGTATGCCCCCACACAGGGCGATGTTGGCCAAAGTAGCCAGCAGCAACCACAGGTTGCTCTTCCGCCTTCTACTTCCCCAACTTACCACAATTTATAAGAGCATAAAAACATGCAAATTCTTTACGCATACCGTACATCAGTGTCCATAAGCGGTCTGAGGCCAGGAGATGTCCAGTATGTTTCAACTGTTGCTCTAAATCCCAATCCAAAGGAAAAAAGAGGTGGTCTCCATCATCAAAATTATATAAAAAAGATAAAACACACATTTATTAGGAAGGTTTTCAAATGATATTAATAAGCCACCATGACAGGCAAGGCTACCTTACGCGTTTCTGACACATATTACATGTCTGTAAAAAAGACAATATTTCACCGCGCTATACTGGGAAAGTCAAAGGATCAAAATAGACTACTCACTTGATAATGCATAGAAAAGGCGTGCTGCCCTTATTCAATTAGTCACTTTTTAGGCAGCTAACTATATTCCCAAATCAAGGCGAACAGACTCACGAACATCACGCTCTCTCTATGTATTATCAAGTGAGTAGTCTATTTTGATCCTTTGACTTTCCCAGTATAGCGCGGTGAAATATTGTCTTTTTTCCAGACATGTAATATGTGTCAGAAATGCATAAGTAGCCTTGCCTGTCATGGTGGCTTATAAATATGATTAGAAAACCTTCATAATAAATGTGAGTTTTATCTTTTAGATAATTTGGCTGATGGAGACCACCTCTTTTTTCCTTTGGATTCAAAATGTCTAATGTAGCAATTTTGTTATTGCATTCTGTTTTTTTGTGATATGTGTGAAAATTGTATTTTTCTAAAATGTTCACATCTTCAAAAAGGCCAATTTAGTCCATTGCCACAGTTATCATATGGCAATAATATGTTTGCCTTAAAAAAACACACACAAAAAAAAGGCAAAAGAAAAAATTTGTCTACTACAGTTTACGTCTCTGTCTCAATTCTCAAAAACCGTGTCAGCATACTAACATACGCTTACCAATGCAATTAAACAGTCATAGAATCAGAAGGGGTAGAAATATATCTATTTAGACACACATAAAACCAAAAATTGTAACATAGACACAGCATGCTCTTGCCAAGAAGTTTCCCCCCTCAGGTGACAAAGTAATTTGTGAATATATCACGCACTTTGAGGCCAGAGAGCGGTCTACGTTGAGGGTTGATAGGTACGCACATTGTCCGGTCTACGCACAACACCAGCAGAGGAGGAACAATCATGTATCCTGGTGAAGTTATGAAGAACCACACAGGCTTTAACTACTTCATTAACATTTTGTTCACTCAGCTGAATGGCAGACTGGAGTACCCGCCATTTGGCACAAAGAATGCCAAAGGAACACTCCACCAGTCGCCGAGCACGTGATAGGCGCAAGTTAAAAATTCTGCGCCTGTGGTCAAGGTTGCGCCGGGGATATGGCCTCATGACATTGCACGTTAACTGAAACGCCTCATCTGCCACAAGGACATAAGGGACAGATTCTTGAGTGGAGCCTGGTAGCTGGCGTGGTGGTGGTAGATCCAACTGGTTGGTGCGTAGCCGCCGAGCCATAATGGAAGTATTGAAGACTCTAGAGTCTCCCGTCCTTCCATAGGCCCCAATGTCAACAATTATAAACTTGTATTGAGGGTCGGCCAGAGCCAACAATATAACTGAAAAGTATTGTTTATATTTGAAGAATTGGGAGCCAGAGTTCGGTGGCTTACGCACCCGGATATGTTTGCCATCAAGGGCCCCAATACAATTAGGAAACTGGCATTCCTCCTCAAAGTCCCTTGATATCCTCAACCAGTCTTCCATCCTGGGCTCGGGCATGACGACTTGATGTAGTCTTGTCCAGATTTCAATACATGTTGACCTGACTATGCCAGAAATGGTAGATCTTCCAATGAGAAACTCATGGTGGAGGGCGGCATAAGACAGGCCAGTGGACAGGAAGCTGAAGAACAACAGAAAAGGAAGATTTTAGAATGCACAAATTACAAAAAAAACAGGTACATACATACCAAACTTGTTTTAGGAATACAGAGCGACTAACACACACATATTTGGTTGCACAATTACTATGTGAGATTCAGTACATATTACACATAACATTCTGGTCTGTAAGTTGAAACATATGTGGACTAAGATGAGGGAATTAAACTTAGTCCAATAAGCCAAAAATACATACTTTGGGCAACACATTATGAACATAGAGAATGTGGTTGTGTATTACATACCGTAATGTGAGTAGAAGTCGCTCCTCTGCAGATATACACTCACTGGCCACTTTATTAGGTACACCATGCTAGTAAGGGGTTGGACCTCCTTTTGCCTTCAGAACTGCCTCAATTCTTCGTGGCAGAGATTCAACAAGGTGCTGGAAGCATTCCTCAGAGATTTTGGACCATATTGACATGATGGCATCACACAGTTGGCGCAGATTTGTCGGCTGCACATCCCTGATGCGAATCTCCCGTTCCACCACATCCCAAAGATGCTCTATTGGATTGAGATCTGGTGACTGAGGAGGCCATTTGAGTACAGTAAACTCATTGTCATGTTCAAGAAACCAATCTGAGATGATTCGAGCTTTATGACATGGCGCATTATCCTGCTGAAAGTAGCCATCAGATGTTGGGTACATTGTGGTCATAAAGGGATGGACATGGTCAGCAACAATACTCAGGTAGGCTGTGGCGTTGCAACGATGCTCAATTGGTACCAAGGGGCCCAAAGAGTGCCCAGAAAAAATTCCCCACACCATGACCCCACCACCACCAGCCTGAACCGTTGATACAAGGCAGGATGGATCCATGCTTTCATGTTGTTTACGCCAAATTCTGACCCTACCATCCGAATGTCGCAGCAGAAATCGAGACTCATCAGACCAGGCAACGTTTTTCCAATCTTCTACTGTCCAATTTCGATGAGCTTGTGCAAATTGTAGCCTCAGTTTCCTGTTCTTAGCTGAGAGGAGTGGTACCCAGTGTGGTCTTCTGCTGCTGTAGCCCATCTGCCTCAAAGTTCGACGCACTGTGCGTTCAGAGATGCTCTTCTGCCTACCTTGGTTGTAACGGGTGGCAATTTGAGTCACTGTTGCCTTTCTATCAGCTCGAACCAGTCTGCCCATTCTCCTCTGACCTCTGGCATCAACATGGCATTTCCGGCCACAGAACTGCCACTCACTGGATTTTTTTTCTTTTTCGGACCATTCTCTGTAAACCCTAGAGATGGTTGTGCGTGAAAATCCCAGTAGATCAGCAGTTTCTGAAATTCTCAGACCAGCCCTTCTGGCACCAACAATCATGCCACGTTCAAAGGCACTCAAATCACCTTTCTTCCCCATACTGATGCTCGGTTTGAACTGCAGGAGATTGTCTTGACCATGTCTACATGCCTAAATGCACTGAGTTGCCGCCATGTGATTGGCTGATTAGAAATTAAGTCTTAACACACAGTTGGACAGGTGTACCTAATAAAGTGGCCAGTGAGTGTAGCTTTGTGCATCCTTGTGTCCTGAAAGGTTTTCCCAGGGCGCACTGTCTCCAAGAGTCGATCAAATGTTGCAAGGCTCATGCGACAGTATTGGTAGAATTTTACAGGATGCTCCCGCATAGAAGAATAGAGGCGGTGAAAATGACCTCTTGTGAGTCGTTGCCTCAAAAGTGGATGGACCCACATGCGTCTCCTCCTCCGCGGATCCGCTATCACTGGGTATGGTTGGCCAAAGCGGCGTGACAAAAGCAAGTTGAAGAGAACCTGCTCAGTTGTGTTGAAACTCAGACTGTCTGCCATGTTGCACATACAACACCAACACACCTAGTGAAGGCAAGGTCACAAATGGGCAGAATGGAGGCAGCCACCTGTTCCTGAGGCAATAAATAGGGTGCAGGCTAATGATTTAAATAGATTGCAGGCCTCAAAACCGTTAAATGTCCATTTTGCAAGGCTGCGAGAAAATCTCACCATACGGATTGCATACGGATGCCATACGGATTACATACGGATGCAGACATGCGCAAAATACGCGACCACACCTTGCTTACGGATGACATACGGAGCACTATTTAGGGGTCATTCATCCGTATTACGCATGTAAACTACGGACCGTATTTTGCGTCGGTTAGTGTGACCCCGGCCTAAAATACAAAAACAGGCAATTGAAGCAATGTATTAACCCCAAAATAGCATCAATAAAAACATCAGTTCGGCGTGCAAAAAATAAGTCTTCACCCAGCCCAAGGTCTTGAAAAATGGAGATGCTACGGGTCTTGGAAAATGGCGTCATTTTATTCATTTTTTTTTAATTAGGGTTTTTTGTTTTCACTACTTAAATAAAAAAGAACCTATACACGTTTGGTATCTGCGAACTCAAAATAACTGCAAACTGGAAAATCACAATTTAAGGTTAGTTTTAGCATGTAGTGAACATGGTAAAGAAAACACCCAAAAAACAACTGTGGAATTGCACATTTTTTGCAATTTCAAGGCACTTTGAATTTTTTTCCTGTTTTCCAGTACATGATGTGGTAAAACCAATGGGGTGGTTCAAAAGTTCAACCCGTCCCACAAAAAGCAAGCCCTTACATGGCCATATTGATGGAGAAATAAAAAAAATTATAGCTCTGGAAAAAAAGGGGCAAAAAAACACAAAAACGAAAAACTGCAAGGTCGTAAAGGAGTTAAATGAAAAAAAAAAATATCCATGTTTGCTATTTTCATACTTGTTCTAACCTGGAGAATCATAATACCTAGTCAATTTTACTGTATAGTGAATATGGTAAATAACACTCCACCCCACACGCGCAAATTGTGAAATTGCACTTTTTTTTGCAATTTCAACACATTGGGAATTTTTTTCTTGCTTTCAAGTGTATCACATGATATAATTAATGGTGTCATTCAAAAGTATAACTCGTCCCACAAAAAACAAGCCATCACACAGCTATGTGGATGGAAAAAATATAAAAGTTATGGCTCTCGGAAAGAAGGGAGGATAAAACGAAAATGAAAAAAAACAATCGGCCTGGGGTAAGAGGGTCAAAGGGAACCTGTTATCAGGTTTCCTATTATTAAATTGCTGCCAGCACATTATATCCCTCCCATTTCGGATACTAATGATATGTTCTGTTCATTCCTGCATCCAAGCATACTTCTCAGGGCTTGATCACACTGCCGTACAATGGCATGTAAAAGTTTGGGCACCCCTGGCAAAATTAGTGTTATTGTGAACAGTTAAGCAAGTTGGAGATGAAATGATCTCTAAAAGGGCTAAAGTTAAACATGACACATTTTCTTTGTATTTCTGGAGAAAATTAGCTGATGCAAAAGTTTGTACACCCTGCATGGTTAATACCTAGTATCTCTCCCTTTTGAAACTATCGCAGCTTGAAAACACTTATTGTAGCCAGTCAAGAGTCTGTCAATTCTTGTTTGAGAGATTTTCATTCATTCTTCCTTGGAAAATTCGAGAGAATCGTATCAAAAGTGCAGAGAAGTCAGAGAAATTAAGTTCTCCAGCTCCTCCACTGTTTGTAATTGGTCTGCACTTGGATGACATTCGAACGCAGTCCGATGTTTCAAACACTCCTATAGACTTGAATGGAATTATCAGATGCACTCGCAGCATGCTGCAAATGTTTTCTCATGCCGAATTGACATGGGAAAAGAATTGCAGATCTGCACTGCCCCATAGTATAATATTGGGCTAAGTGCTATTCGATAAAACATCGGATAGCACTCTGCCTTGTTGTATGCTAGAATCATAGAATCATAGAATCATAGAATCGTAGAGTTGGAAGGGACCTCCTGGGCCATCTGGTCCAACCCCCTGCTCAAAGCAGGATTCGCTAAATCATCCCAGTCAGATGTCTGTCCAGCCTCTGTTTGAAGACTTCCATTGAAGGAGAACTCACCACTTCTCGTGGCAGCCTGTTCCACTCATTGATCACTCTAACTGTCAAAAAGTTTTTTCTAATATCTAATCTGTGTCTCTTCCCATTCAGTTTCATCCCATTGCTTCTAGTCTTTCCTTGTGCAAATGAGAATAAAGTTGATCCTTCTACAATGTGACAGCCCTTTAGATATTTGTAGACAGCTATTAAGTCTCCTCTCAGTCTTCTCTTTTGCAAACTAAACATTCCCAAATCCTGCAACCTTTCCTCATAAGACAGGGTTTGCAGACCGGTCACCATTCTGGTCGCTCTTTTCTGAACTTGCTCCAGTTTGTTGATGTCTTTTTTAAAATGTGGTGCCCAAAACTGGACACAATATTCCAGATGAGGTCTGACCAAAGAGGAGTAGAGGGAAATAATGACTTCACGTGATCTAGACTGTATGCTTCTGTTAATACATCCTAGAATTGCATTTGCCTTTTTTGCTGCTGCATCACACTGTTGACTCATATTCAGTCTGTGATCTATTAGTATACCCAAGTCTTTTTCACATGTGCTGTCACTTAGCCCTATTCCTCCCATTCTATATATGCTTTTTTCATTTTTATTGCCCAGATGTAGTACTTTGCATTTCTCCCTGTTAAAAACCATTCTGTTAGTTGCTGCCCACTTCTCCAGTTTATTTAAATCTTTTTGAATCCTCTCTCTCTCTTCTCTAGTATTAGCTATCCCTCCTAGCTTTGTGTCATCAGCAAATTTAATCAGTTTACCCTCAATTCCTTCATCTAAATCGTTGATAAAGATGTTGAACAATACAGGGCCCAGGACAGAGCCCTGTGGTACCCCACTTGAGACATTCTTCCAACTGGATGTGCAGCCATTTACGACCACTCTTTGGGTCCGATCACTAAGCCAGTTATGAATCCACCTAACAGTTGCCTTGTCCATTCCATACTTAGTCATTTTTTCAATAAGGATTGTATGAGAGACTTTGTCAAATGCTTTGCTGAAGTCAAGATATACTATATCTACAGCATTTCCTTGATCCACCCAATCAGTGAAACCGTCATAGAAGGAAATTAAGTTAGTCTGACATGACTTATTAGTTAGAAACCCATGCTGACTCTGTTTAATCACTTCATTCTTATCCAGGTATTGACATACATGTTGTTTAATAATTTGTTCAAAGATCTTTCCTGGTATAGAAGTCAGACTCACCGGCCTATAGTTGCCTGGGTCCACCTTCTTCCCCTTTTTGAAGATAGGAACAACATTTGCTCTTCTCCAGTCTTCTGGCACTTCTCCTGTTCTCCAAGAATTTTCAAAGATTATGGAGAGGGGTTCAAAAATTTCTTCTGCTATCTCCTTCAGTACTCTGGGGTGTAATTCATCTGGACCTGGAGACTTGAATTCATTTAGGTTAGCTAAGTGTTTCCTCACTATCTTTCTGTTTATAGATATCCTGGATTCTTCTATTCCCTTAATAGGACAGTGAATAACAGTTGATGTTGCATTTCCTTTCTGAGAGAAAACAGATGCAAAATAGGAATTTAAAAGTTCAGCCTTCTCAACATCCTGTCTTACCATTTCATCATTATCATCCTGTAAAAATCCTATAGCATCTTTGACTTTTCTTTTACTTTTGACATATCCACAAAATCCTTTATTATTGCTTTTAACATCTCTTGCAAGCCTCAGTTCATTTTCAGCTTTAGATAATCTGATTTGTGCCCTGCAGGTTCTGCAGACAGCATTATATTCTTCTTTAGATATGCCTCCCTCTTTCCATTTTATAAACATTTTTTTCTTACTTTTTAGCATGTGCTTAAGTTCTGTGTTCATCCATCCTGGTTTCCTTAAATGCTTCCTATTCTTCCCTCTTTTCGGAATTGTTAACAACTGTTCTTTGAGAATTTCATTTTTCAAGATTTCCCATCCTTCCTGGACATTTTTGTCTTTAAGGATATCCAGCCATTGGATCCCTCCAATTCTCTTTCTGAATCCCTTAAAATCTGCCTTTCTGAAATCTAACCTTGACGTCTGAGTCTTCACAGGTCTTCCACCTCTAGTAATCCAAAATTCTAAAATAGCATGGTCGCTACCTCCTAGGGTCCCAGCCACTTTTACCTCCTCAACCATTTCCTCCCTGTTTATAAGGATTAGATCCAAGGTAGCAGTTCCCCTTGTTTTCTCCCTTACCTTTTGGAAGATAAAGTTGTCAGCAAGAGAGGATAAGAATTTCCTTGACCTGTTAGTTTTGCCTGAGTGAGATTCCCAACAAATGTCTGGATAGTTGAAATCTCCCATGACAACTATGTCATATTTTTTGGAGAACTTGGCCATCTGATGCATAAAGAGTTCATCTATATCTTCGGCTTGCACAGGCGGCCTGTAGTAAATGCCTACAATGGTGTCCTTTCCATTGTTCTGTCCTTGTATTCTTACCCAAACAGTTTCCACAGAACTCCCAGTCTCTGAAGCTTCAATCTCTGTGCAGATATACGCGTTTTGAACATACAATGCGACACCCCCTCCTCGTTTATCAAGTCTGTTTCTTGCAAATAAGTTGTATCCTTCTAGTCTTGTATTCCAATCATGTGTATTGTCCCACCAAGTTTCAGTGATTCCAATGACATCATATTTCTGTTCCTGTGTTAGTAGTTCCAATTCTCCTTGTTTGTTGCCCATGCTTTGTGCATTAGTATAGAAACATTTTAGTTTGTGATTGGTTTCTCTTTCTCCAATATTTTTATTAATTAGATTCTTTCGTCTTTGTTCTTCCTTTCCACTTCTAATAGCAGAGTTCTCAATAGCATTTGTCAGGTGTATGGCTTTTTCTGGTCTTTTGCTAGTATGAGCAAACCCTAAAAACAATCTTTAGTCACTGTTCTCCTTTATGGTACTGAGCGCCAAGAGGTTTGATGGGCGTATACAGACCGACCTCGCTGTCTGCTGTGAGCTCAGTAACTTGGCCCCATCAATCAAAGGCAGAGGGGCCAGGTTAAGGAGCTCACTGCAGGTGTCAAGGCTTGCCCATGCACATCTGTCAGATGACTCGACGTCGAGTATGACAGCAGTCAATAAAGATCATTTTTACAGGTATGCCGGGATGCAGTGGTGCAAGGGATGGATTCGTAGGATCCTAATTAGGAAGGACGTAATGTGCTGCAAACAGTATGGGAAACCTGATGACAGGTTCCCTTTAAACGTGGCCATGAGCAATGTATTAGTTGCTGAGTGACACATATCTCAAAGGAGTTTAGATGTTTAATAAAAATGTCATCTTCGGTATTCAGCAATACATAGATTGAAATAACACGTATGTGGTTTATTTAATCTCAGGTTTATCATGAACACTTCAATACATTGTATTGTTCTAGGTGTCACTCAAAAATCAGAACACAGAATGCAATGACCCAGCTAGAAACATTTAAGCAGTGTATTTGCATTTTTCACATCTTCTCATTTTTTTTTCTAAGTATCTATTATGATGTTACATTTTTTTGGCTTATAATAAAATGCATCTTGACTTTTATGTTTGTACTAGTTTTTAATTATTTCAGCCTGATTATTATTTAAGCCAAACACATACACTGTCAGGGTATGTACAGACGCCGCGGATTCTGCTGCGGATCCGCAGCGGTTTTGGCTCTGCGGGTCCGCAGCAGATTCTGCTGCGTTGTACAGTACCTTTATTTCCTATGGAAAAAAAAAACGCTGTGCACATGCTGCGGATTTTTTCACGCGGATTTGCTGCGAGTTACAATCAGCAGCATGTCAATTCTTTGTGCGGTTTCGCTGCGGTTTCACACCTTATCATTATGAGGTGTGAAACCGCAGAGCAAAACCGCAGGCTAATCTGCAGATAAACCGCAGGACTTTTGTCCTGCGGCTTTACCTGCAGATTTTTCATCAAAATCCGCACAACCAAAAAACTACGTGTGCACTTACCCTCACAGCTATGCTACTATTAAGCATGTTACTCTCAGCTATGACATAACTAGAGCCCGCAGGCGCAGTGAATCATTCGGCTGATTCCGGCAGCAGATGCGTGACGTGTCTACAGGCAGAGGAAGCCGGTCACATTAAAGAGGTTTTACCATGAAAGAAAGTTCATTTTAAAGGGCCTGTCACACTAAGCGATATTGCTAGCAATATCGCTACGACGTCACTGGTTTTTGTGACGTTATAGCGATATTGCTAGCGATATCGCTATGTGTGATCCTTACCTCCGACCGGCTCCCCGCTGGTTATCGCTGTTCGTGCGAGAACGTCCTGGACCGTTTCTCGTCGTCAGCTTCCTGCTGGGCTTCCTGTGGCGCCGACGAGCGACGCGTGGACGCGGGCGGGAGGACGTCAGGATTGCCGCGTCTGACAGGTAAGTAACGACCCCCGACCCCTGCTATGTCGCTGGTGAGATCTGCCTGTTTGGCAGCTCACTAGCGACCACTTAGCGATGCACCAGCGATCCTGACCGCGTCATATCGCTGGTCGGGATCGCTGGTGCATCGCAAAGTGTGACACTACCTTAAAAATTGTCTGCGTCTGACCATGTACGGAACATACCACATCTCCTGGGCAGGGGAGGAAGCATAAGATAGTACTGACATTACAGCAGGGGATCACAGAGGATTCATTTTGTGAGGTAAAATATTTCACTGACTGTTTTTAAACAATATTTTACCTCGCAAAATGTATCCTCTGCGATCTCCTGCTGTAATGTTAGTATTGTCTTTTGCTTCCTCCCCTGCCCAGGAGCTGTGGTATGCTGTGTACATGGTCAGACACAGGGGTGAGAGACACAGAGCACAGGGGGGAGACAGCTCAAAAGGAATAGCACATGAGGGGAGAACACAGCACAGGAAGGAGAGAGACAGCAGACAAGGGGGATAGCACACGGGGTAGACAGGTCAAAGAAGAGAGCGCAGACAGAAGTCAGCACATGGGGAAAGAGAGAGTGGATAAGTGGGTGAGCACATGGGAGGGAGAGATTCTCAATGCTGCAAAGCCTGCCCCATCGTGACATTACCGCCCTCCTGAAGCGATAGCATCGGGCCTCCATCTAGTAATGTAAAATATTGTAAGGCAGCGCTTACTGAGTGTATTTGGGGACACTCGCTTGGCAAAGGGATAAAGGCACACAGTTACGATTTTCTCATATAAGCAAGTCCCTGCGGACAAACAGTCCATTTATGTACATCACCGGAACATAATAAACACAGACAGTCTGTTCCAATGGCAGATACTTCTCTACCGTTATTATAACCCCCATTGTCTGGAGTTAACTAGCTGGAGCTCCTGCTCCCCACGCTGACTCCTGTCAGCCCTCTTTCCTGGTGAAGCTGATTGACTGGGATCACTGTCCTTGCAACCAGGGCACTCCCGACAGTCCAGACCCTCAGAAGGACGGTAGCTTTTCCAATGCAGTGCCATCCCAGACTCTGCACATACACAGTATCTCCATGTGCTCTTCAGGAAGTCCGTCCACTCCTAGGACCTTCCAACATACAGGTCTGTCCTGTCTTGAAGGACCTTAGAACACAGACCATGTGACCCAAACCATGGTCACATTATGTATCTGTAACCACCCCCATAGGTGGGAGGTGTGTGTGGTTAGCCAGTCCCACCCAGCTCTCCGGCTAACCCTGTAAGCCCCGCTTATTACAAAAACAACGCTCATACTAGCTATTCACAATGACGCCAGTCAGTCTCACCATCACAGTTACTCCTGCACCTGCCACGCATTCCCATGGCCTCAATACGCCTCTGTGCATATCCTGAAGAGAACATACAGTGCCGCCTAGCTGTAACAGGGGTTGCTGCCTTACATATCCCCCACTGTTCAATCTTGTGGGGTTGAACACTTGCCATAAACCAGGGGCCTCGAGACCGGGAACTCATGTCACCTTGCCCTACCCATCGAGAGGCCCCTCTCAGTCATCTTTGAGCATCATTCATTATCACACCCTTGTTAGGCCTCCTCCGCCCCCAGTAGTATGTAGGCCTTGAGCTTTGGCCCTTGAGTCACAAACTGTCTGTGTCACCAGACCCTTTTTAGTCTCCACATTTCTCCAGTATGCCCCTTCACCTGACCTTTCTCTCCATGACTGTCTCTAGTGGCCATGAGTCTCACAGTCGAGCCTACTGTCTGGTCTGGGTCTGGCCCATCTAATATGTTACAGGGGCTACTTTCCAGGTCTCAGCCTCGTACTGAGAGTAGATTTGACACTTACAGACTCTCAGCCTCCTTGTCTTGCTGAACGTCTTTGGCTGTCAGCCTTTCCATTATTTGGAGGGCTCCTTCTGTTCCCTTTACCTTGGGTTGAAGACGGCCACCATCTTATATCCTGCAGCTGTTTATTAATCTGCAGTCATAGCTGCTCTATCTCCCTATGTCACCCGATATTCCAGGAGCAATAGGATATTCCTAAGGCTTTCCACCAGCAATGATGAATGAGACCATCCCTTCTTCACCAGCTACCTGAACTTCGTCTTCAGCTGGAATCCTCACTCTCACCAAACCGGATCTATTCACGATTTCCTGCATTACTTTTCCAAATCTCCCAATGACTTTCCTCACAAGATTTCTGGGCACTTGAACGATATCTTCCACAAAGCCCAGCCAACTTTGAGCTTCCCTTGCATGCTCCAGACATCGAGCGGCTTCCTTGTTCCTCAACAGGATCATCTGTTTCGTGCGGAGGCATTGTAGGTGCATGTCTCTCAAGATAGCCACCCGCTTCACTGTGACTTCCCTAGTCGACAGTATGACCAACTGCTGAGTCTTGGGTTCCCAGTACATACTACACACTTCTACCGCCTTTCTAAAGGCCTCATGCACAGCCTCACTGGCACAAGCTTCCCGCATGTCCTCTGGTACCTCTACCACGCACTTGAAGTGCGAAGTCTCATTCTCTTTATGGATGGACAGTTCCACTTTGCCTCAGATATTACCATCCCGTCATGCACCACGACCGGGTGATTGTCTTGTTCAGCTCTTCCTGAGCTTTACACTCTTCAAGACTCCTTGCTAAAAGATGTGCATTTGCAATTTCGCCTTGTTACCACTCGAGCACTGACGCTGTAAGTCTGCAACCACCAACTCCTTCTCTTGCAGAAGACCTCTTAATGCTTCTCTGAGCGCCTCCATATCTTCCCATATGGCTTTGTTCACAGTTTGACACATTGACAGATGACCTCTGAGCTCAGAGACTTCCTTCTCCAGCTCATCCACTTTGCGCTCAGTTGCTTGTCTCAGGACCCTTTCTCGTTCGACATGCTCTTTCACTGTCTCTTTAAGCAGCTCTATTTTGTGATCCTATTCTCTTTTGGCCAGCACGTGTCGCACCATCACTTCTTTAATTAAATTTTCAGATGGGCCATCTTGCCCACCCACACTCTGCCGCTTCAGAGTTCTACCTGTTCCTTCATCAACAGGTTCCACTTTCTCTGAGGCCTTCCGTTTATCACCTTCAACCGCCTCTAAGGTCTCTGCTGGGCTCTCTGAAGAATCACTGTTCTCGCACTTAGACTCCAAAGCCAAGTCATCCTCAGATTTCTGTTCTTGCACTTCCTTCTCTCCGAACTGAGCCTTATCTGCCGAGAGCTCGGACTCCAGGTGACACACCTGATTCAGCTGCGCGGAGTTGCTGGCTTCCATACTCGACACCTTCAACCTCTCTTGAGGCTCGGCCCGGTCACCCTTAGGTACCTCTCCACTCTCTGTAGCTTCAAAAAACTCCAGCCTCTCCATCTTTACAGCTTCAGGCTCTCCAGAGTCTTCACCTTGTGGAGCACTGTCGTTTCACTGTGTCAGTGCTTCTGACAGTACCCTATCGTACTCAGCCCTAGCGGTTGAAACTGGCATGACACGTCACCTTCCTTCCCGACTTCTTCAGTGTCTGGCAGAATTCTCACATCTTGAATAACAGCACAAGTCACTGCTTTTTCTTTTCTCGTAACCTCAAAGGGTGCAACTTGCTCAGCCCCTTTGTGCCCTTTAAGTCTTTGGAGACGGGAGGAAGACTTACCATTTGTACCCAAGTCAGCCTTAGTGCACTCTTTTCCGCTTGCATCACCGTCTGAATGGGAGTCACCACCACCCGATCGGTCATCCTGGAACCAGCAGTCCCAACTTCTAGTCATAGTTTTTGGTATGGCTGTCACTGTCATGTCACGAAGTTGGGTCCGTCCGCCATTTTCCTTGGTCATGTCTAATTTAGGACTGTCAACTCTAGGGGGCACATTCTTCATACAATTACCTCCTTTGCACATTACCTCTACCGACACTTTTCCCTTTATCCACCAGTCCCACAGAGCTTCCAAGTCCTTACCTATTACCATGGTATACAGCAACTCCGGGACTACCGCCACTTCGTGGTCTGTGGATACCTCAGTTGTGTCAATGTAGAGATAGGGTGTCAAAGGTCCTTTCACTTCCTCACATGCGTCATTGACTCTCGTCCCCGTCCCAGGCGACACAGAGCGTTCAGGAGGGGTCCTCAGCAAAGACACTCCACTCACCCAGTCTATTAATCCCATCATACATTCTCCATCCAACCAGAAGGTGCACTGTTGTGACAGTTCATTGGCAGAGCACTTCACCGCATAACATGGACCTGCATAGCATGAACTTCGTTGTTCCTAGCTACAGTCCAATGGCGCATTCACCACTGCCCCTTTTTGGGTCACCGCCCCCTTTTGGGACTCCATCCCCTTTTGTGTCACTGCCCCCTTTGGGGCCATTATCCACTTTAGGACCACCACCCCCCTTTGGTACTCCACCCCCTTTTGGGCCATTATCCCTTTGTGGGACTCTGCCCCCTTTTGGGCAACTATTCCCTTTTGGGATGCCGCCCCATTTTTGGACTCCACCCCTTTTTGGGCAACTACTCCCTTTTGGGATACCACCCTCTTTTGAAATTTTACCCCTTTTAGGGACACCACCCCTCCTTGTGATACACCCCGTGAACTCCCCACGTCATTCTCAGGCCCCAGTTTGCACAGTACACTTATGTCTCTCTGGGCTTGAACTGGTCCTTTGAGTTTGTACGACCTGGTCCACACTGTCCTCTTATGACACCTCTGAAGCTCTGGTAGCTTCCATTGCAGCACCGATTGCTACTGCTACTGCAGTTCCTGCTGCTGCAGAACCTTTTGCTGCAACTGCAGTTCCTCTATGCATGTCTCTGCTTGGCTCTGCACTGCAGTCTTCATGGACCTGATGATCCACAGCAAATCTTTGTAACCCCGTCAAGTTACCACCAGAAGCTTGTAATCTTTGTGGCCCTGTCGAGCCACAGCAAGCTGTCCTGAAAAGATTTTTGTGCTTCCTGGGTGCCAGGCCTATTGGCTCTATTCTGTCCTGTGTTGCCTCACACAGGCAGTGCTCTGCAATACCAACTGCTCTGCACAGTAACAAGCACCAACTCACTCTGGCACTGACACACCCATACCCTTTCCTGCAGGGCTTTTAACATAGAAGCCACATGGAAAACCCGGATCTGGAGTGAAATGGACTGCACAACTACTATCCTGCAGTCTGTTTCAAAACACAAAACCCAGAGCAGGTTTTCCCTACATCTGCCTTGGATTCTAGCATGTCCAAGACTAGCACTTATTTTATTTTTAGTCTACATTTCAGTCACAGCTATGCCCATGCCTGCCATGCACTCCATACACCTCCGTGCATATCCTGGGGAGAACACATAGTGACCCCCTGAGGGACCATCGCCACAGAGGCGCTGCACCTCACCCAGGGGTGTGGTACCCCACGACCAGGTAAGGTGAGTGCACCCGACCAGACTCCAACACCCACACCCCACACACACCAGTAGTGTAGCAGAGCACTCTTTATGACTCCCTGCTTGGAACACAAAGAGTCCTGGGAGGTGGGCAGTGCATAGTTTAGGTGGTAGAATCCTAGGATAGAAAGCAAGGCTAGTTGTTATGATTGGGTCACCGAGGAGGAAAACAAGACCAAGCTAAGCCACAGAAAACCAGAGAGGTTGGTAACTAAGCGGATTGCAGACCCCTGATCCTATCCACACAACTAGCAGTAGCCGTGGAGCGTACCTACGATGATTCTAGATGCCTCGACACAGCCGGAGGACTAAATAAGCCTAAAGCAAGAAAAGGGGAAATCTAAACTGCCCCAGAGCAGACCCCAAAGGAATAGATAGCCCCCAAACATGTATTGTCGGTGAGACAAGACAAAAACACAAACACAGGTAGCAAAATAAGCTGAGCAAACGATGGGGCCAACACTAACTAGAAAGGACAGGAAAGGAAAGATACTGTCTGCAATCACACCAAAAAAACCCTGCAAAAATGTCCCACACTTCTGATAGCAAAAAAACCCTGAAGTCACTAGACTTCACCCACTATATCAGCACTCTGGCATATTCTGAAAACAGAGAAAAAGAGACCAATAAGGGACAAAAAGCAATCTGGCACAAACAGTAACATAAGAATGGAAATTCAGCACAGCCCCAGCCGGGGCTGGCTGACCACACAAAACTGAATAGACAAACCAAATCAAATGTGAACAATAGCAAAGAACACTTAGCTTGAGAAGGCAGGGACTGAACTGGAAACTAAGACCTCAGGAGGCAGGAAAAATCACCAGCAGGGGTTAGAGGGAGTCGGCTGTCTTAAATCCAGTCAGAGACTCAAGATATCCAATCGTCGTCCTCATTATCAGGTGGCAGGTCTCTATTAATTAGATCAGCTTCATTACCTCCTGCAACCACCAGAGGGAGCCCGGAAAGAGAACTCACGACTGCCTCTGTCAATACAACCAGCTCCACCACCCTCACCAGCAACCAGAGGCAGACCAGAAAATGAATTCACAACAGTTAGTTCCCTCAGAGGGAGGGAAGAAGATGGACGTGTTCTGCGCAGCTCCTGACTTGCACCAGGAGTTGTTGGAAGGAGTGGACTTAAACGGAAGGTTCTTTGTAGGAAGGATTGGTTCTTCTAGAGACACGGTTGGAAAGTGTATCCCGTGGGGCTCGTTCCACACTGACTGCCGTCAGGTGGAGGAAGAAACCAGGCCACAACAAGGGAACAGCCCCTAGCCTAGTTCGCATTCTTCAGGGTGCCACTAGCAAGCCGATAGCTTTGGCTACTTTTTTGACCATCGCCCCTACCACAGTTAGTCCGACTGGAGAGGCAGCTATATAGAGTCACAGATACGGTGAGGCATTGTCTGAACAGGATTCGCAGCTGCTGGCCCGGAACGATAATTGTGAAGCGCTGGAGTGGAAGAAGGAGTTTAAGCAGTGTATTGTTTGGAGACGGCCAGGAAAGGAACACACTGACAGGGAAGGCTGGAAAGGTGCTCTTCATCTTATCTGGAAGTTGGCTGGACCCCTCACCTGGAGGACCCAGCACCGAAGCGGGCCTCTGTGCATGCCAGAACTGTGAGTAAAGCCCATTGAACTACATGCCATTGTGTCCTCCACTTTCTTCCTGTGCCTCTCACCCGGCTCAGCTACATCCTCCACTCCACACCATCTCACCATCTACTAACTCCTCTCAACTGCCCTGGGACTACAGCCCTACCTGTGGAGGGCTTCAACATCTCAGCTGCACCCAACATCTGTCCCAGAGAAGCAACACTGCAGCGCTGGTCAATCTGACCAGAAACCACAAGTGGCGTCACGAATCACTTCATAGACTTTATCCCCATTCAATTCAACACCTTTTACATGACCGCCTGAGGCCACGGACCGGGTCACAGACACTGTAACATTTCCCATTGAAGTCAACGGGCCCGGCGCCGAGTATCCCACGGCCTCTGGGGCGCGTCACTTCACTATTGCAATCATAGCTACGCTTGCGACTCCAATGCCCCCTCATGGCTTCAATATGACTCCATGGGTATCCTGGGAGGACAATTCCGATACTTAACATGGGTGCGCATTGGCATGCATTTGTACGCGTTTGTATGCACATGCATTTTTTTGTAGTGTGCGCCCGGGCGCACAAAATGCATACTGTTGCATTTTTTGTGCGTCCGACCTGTCTCAAAAAAACGCATGCGCATGCAATGCGCACAAAATTCACCCAAAAACACATTAAAGTCTATGGGAGCGCTGACGTGCGCATGGTCATGCGCACGTCAGTGCAAAAAAGCATGCTTTTTTTGCAAAAACCATGCGCAAAAAACAAGAAAACGCATAAAAACGCATGATGCGTTTTTTATGCGCGTTTGCACTGCGCACGCAGCGCAAAAAAATGCAAGTGTGAAAGTAACCTAAGAAAGGATTAGTAACGGAGAAGTGTCTTATTGACACTTCTCCATTACTAAGCTGGGCTTAATGTCACCATACAATAGATAGGTGACATTAACCCCTTATTACCTCTCTTGCCACCGCTACAGGGCAAGTGAGAAGAACCCGACAAAGCTCCAGAATAGTCGCATCTAATAGATGCACCTTTTCTGGGCAGCTATGGGCTGCTGTTTTTAGGCTGGGGGGGCCATATTCATGGCCCCTTACCAGCCTGAGAATAGCAGCCCGCACCTGTTAGTTTTGCTGAGTTGGTTCAAAATATAAGGGGGACCCCACGTCAGTTTATTTTCATTCATTCTCCCCTGCTCGCGCTGTTGCTGGCAGATCAGGGAGAATGACAGCCGCATTCAGCACTACATGCAAGTGGAACAGTGCTTACTGTAGCGCTACTTCCCTGGCGGCCGTCCATGTGATACTGATGCGTCACACATGTGCCACACACAGTACACGCATGGACACATAAACACGGATATCTCCGGTACCCATTTTTCCGGTACTGGAAATATCAGGACTTGTGAAACCGACCTAATGCGGATTATTCCCTGCTGCACTATTCCTGCTCCAACTCCTCTGGGAGCCAGCCCTAGTTGGGAAGGGGTTAATAATCTGGCTTGGTCCATCACCACCTAAGTCCTAGGGACCCTCATCAGTGCCATACTAGGCCGACCATCCCAACTGGTGTCACAAACCTTTTTATTATTTTATTATTAGCCCACACAAATGACAACGACTGGCGCTCGCCCCTGGTTGGACCATACCAGCACTCGGAACACCGAGCCCAGGACCGTGACCGCAGTGGCCCTGCTGGTGCGGCACAGGTCCCTGGTGCCTCTTTTATCTTGTAGACTTGTCATGACATTATCATAGCGGCATTATACACAAATGAAGTCACAGCGGGCCTATTAATCAGAGGAGGCACCTAGAATGCTGCAGGGTAGGAGGAGGTTTTCAGGCTTCTGGTCCAGGTGGTCACTGACGATGTAGCCACTGAACCAGGTCCTACAAATGTTTTTGCTCAACTTTTACTTATATTGTATATTCCATCTCATGGTAATATTTTCTGAGTGCACATATTAGGTTTAATTGAGTGTGTATGTCACTTTAACTACATTTATAAAATACTGTGACTATTTAAAATAGGAATGAATTCAGCACAAATATTGTCTATTAGTTATTTACATCAAACATCAAACACCCTAATTTACATAAAACTTCAAACACTTTGTATAACGTAGCACACGATTTTCCAATTACTGTGTATTGAGGATGGAGCAAAATTGCCATAAATTAAAAAAAAAAGCAAATATAGATCTCAAATACGGCAAACACATTAGCGTTGCTGGATTATGCTAATTCGTAAAGATCACAGTTCAGCCTGCAAATTAAAGACTTGATCCATGGGGGACACAGGAAGATAGTAGTGCGTGACGGGAGGACAGTCTCGAGACATTAATATAATTGTAACACATCTGTCAGCGCAAACAAGAAGAATCACGTTCTCCATGTCCATTACGGCACTAACACAGCTCAATACGAAGATGTTTCTATTGGTGTCTTCACCTATCAACTGAAAGCAGGTCAATATCCGAAGCTACATTTCCATAGACTATATAAATATGCATATACCATTAAGGCACACTATAGATCAGGTTGTGAAAGATTCACTGTTTAATCAGCATAAAGGTCTATTACATCAATGAGTAAAAAATAGATTTATATGGAAGTTTACACATTTACAGCAGCAATATAGGAAATATACGTAAAGCTAAAATGTATTACTACAGCAGAAAGACACATTTTCTCTTTTTTCTAAGACCTGTTCATATTACATTTCTCCATAATATTCCATTGAAATCACTGGTCTGCTTTAAGAACTTAACTCCTATCTCCAAGATCCTATCCCAATATGTAATAGGTGTAACACCGTAAATACTCGAGTGTAAGCCGAGTTTTTCAGCACATTTTATTGCATTGAAAGCGCCCCCTCAGCTTATACTCGAGTCATTGTCCCAGAAGGTGAAGGGGAAGTGGTAGCCGCAGAGCAGCGGGTCACGGGAGGCAGGAGCCGGTGGCTGTGGTTAACTCCTGTGCCCGCTGCTAAAGAGAAATTAATATTCACTGCTCTGGCAATGAATATTCATTTCTCTGTAATAGCACGCACAGTGTCAGCTGCAGCTGCTGGCTTCCAGCAGCAGCCGGGTGATTACATGTCCCGCTACTTAAGAGGAATGAATATTCACTTCTCTACACACCCATAGGCTGCCACTGTGCGCGCTACTTAATAGCAATGGATACTCACTGCCCTTCATTCACAGAGAGCAGTGAGTAGTCCGACAGTTGTGCTCTGCTTGTAAGCAGTGCATGACATGCCTGCCATGCGCTGCTTACAAGCATAAAGCAGCTGCTGGCACCGGAACAAGATGCGAGGGAGCACAGAAAGGTAAGTAGGATGATTTTTTTAATACTTTTTTAATGGGAGCCGTGCCTACCATGATAGGGATGAGGATGCTATACATACAAGGATAGAGATGAGGAGCCATGCATACCAGGATGGGGATGAGGGTGCCATGCATACCAGGATAGGGATGAGGGTGCCATGCATAGCCGGATAGGGATGAGGAGTGCCATGCATACCAGGATGGGGATAAGGGGTGCCATGCATGCCAGGATGGGGATGAGGGTGCCATGCATACCAAGATAGGGATGAGGGTGCCATGCATAATCGGATAGGGATGAGGAGTGCCATGCATACCAGGATGGGGATAAGGGGGCCATGCATACCAGGATGGGGATGAGGGTGCCATGCATACCAGGATAGGGATGAGGAACCATGCATACGGGATGAGGATACCGTGTGTAGCAGGATGGGGATGAGGAGGCCGTGCATACAAGGATAGGGATGAAGGGACCATGCATACAAGGATGGGGATGAGGAGGCCGTGCGTAACAGGATGGGGATGAGGAGGCCGTGCATGCAAGGATAAGGATAACAGTGCCATGCATACCAGGATGGGGATGAGGAGGTTATACATACCAGGATAGGGATGAGGGGGCCATGCATACCAGGAAAAAGACGAGGGGGCCATGCATATCAGGATGGGGATGAGGGGCCCTTGCATACCAGGATATGGAAGAGGAACCATGCATACCAGGCTAGGGATGAGGAGGTCATGCATACCAGGATAGGGATGAGGGGGCCATGCATACCAGGATAGGGATGAGGAACCATGCATACCAGGCTAGGGATGAGGAGGTCATGCATACCAGGATAGGGATGAGATGGCCATGCATACCAGGATAGGGATGAGGAGCCATACATACCAGGATAGGGATGAGGAACCATGCATACCTAGATGGAGATGAGGAGACTGTGCCTACCAGGATAGGGATGAGGAGGCCATGCATACCAGGATGGGGATGAGGGGGCCATGCATACCAGGATATGGAAGAGGAACCATGCATACCAGGCTAGGGATGAGGAGGTCATGCATACCAGGATAGGGATGAGATGGCCATGCATACCAGGATAGGGATGAGGAGCCATACATACCAGGATGGGGATGAGGAGTCATACATACCAGGATGGGGATGAGGAGGTTATACATACCAGGATAGGGATGAGGAACCATGCATACGGGATGAGGATACCGTGTGTAGCAGGATGGGGATGAGGAGGCCGTGCATACAAGGATAGGGATGAAGGGACCATGCGTACAAGGATGGGGATGAGGAGGCCATGCGTAACAGGATGGGGATGAGGAGGCCGTGCATGCAAGGATAGGGATAACAGTGCCATGCATACCAGGATGGGGATGAGGAGGTTATACATACCAGGATAGGGATGAGGGGGCCATGCATACCAGGAAAAAGACGAGGGGGCCATGCATATCAGGATGGGGATGAGGGGCCCTTGCATACCAGGATATGGAAGAGGAACCATGCATACCAGGCTAGGGATGAGGAGGTCATGCATACCAGGATAGGGATGAGGGGGCCATGCATACCAGGATAGGGATGAGGAACCATGCATACCAGGCTAGGGATGAGGAGGTCATGCATACCAGGATAGGGATGAGATGGCCATGCATACCAGGATAGGGATGAGGAGCCATACATACCAGGATGGGGATGAGGAACCATGCATACCTAGATGGAGATGAGGAGACTGTGCCTACCAGGATAGGGATGAGGAGGCCATGCATACCAGGATGGGGATGAGGGGGCCATGCATACCAGGATATGGAAGAGGAACCATGCATACCAGGATAGGGATGAGGAGCCATTCATGCCTGGATGGAGATGAGGAGGCTGTGCCTACCAGGATGGGGATGAGGGGAAAATGCATACCTGCCTTATACTCGAGTCAATAACTTTTCCCAGTTTTTCGTGACAAAATTAGGTGCCTCGGCTTATCCTTGGGTTGGCTTATACTCAAGAATATGCGGTAATAATAATATTAGCAAATACCTTCAATGAGAAATATAGGATAGTTCTTCTGTTTCGCTGTCGCATACCACTTGTGTAGGCATTGCAGTAACTTAGGTATCCATGGTTACGGCCACTACCAACTAACTATCACTATATGAGTGATTGTTACCATGGTTATCTAAGCTATCGCAATGCCCTGCACATATGGTATGCGACAAGAAATCAGATGAACGATCTTACATTTCTAATTGGAGGTATTTGCTAATATTATTATTATTACACCTACTACATATCCTGGGATAGGATCTGGGAGATGGGAATACTGCTTTAATTTTCAAATACTCTGTGTAGGTAGAGGAGGTGGGGTCCCTTTTAAGACTATCTCTAGGTATGAAGGAACCAATGTGAAGCTACGTTAGGGCTATATGATGTTTTACTGGCTATAACTCGGACCAATGTTATACTGTGCGGCAGTGCTGATCTGCTTTTTTTTCTCATGCCAACTCGGCATGAGAGAGAAAAAAAATCACAGAATGCTGTTAGTGGCTCCAGAACGGTGATCATGAGCACCCATACAAGTCTATGGTGCATGTGAAACGTCAGACTGCACTAGGATGTCATCCGAGTGCAGTCCAACATTCGCGGACTCAGGCATTGGAGATGATAGAGAAATTGAGCTCTCCATCTTCTCCACTCCTGTGATACAATTCTTGCATGCAAGAGAATCGGATCACAGTAAAGGGCATGTCACACTAAGAGATATCGCTAGCAATATCGCTATAACTTGTGACGTTATAGCGATATTGCTAGCGATATCGCTATGTCTGATACTTACCTACGACCGGCTCCCCCGCTGGTTATCGCTGATCACGCGAGAACATTCAGGACTGTTTCTCGTCGTCAGCTTCCTGCGGCGCTTCCTGCTGTGAGGACGAGCGACGCGTGGAGCCGGGTGGGAGGACGCAGGATCGCCTGGTGTGACAGGTAAGTAGCGACCCCCGTCCCCAGCGATGTCGCTAGTGAGATCTGCCTATGTGGCAGCTCACTAGCGACCACTTAGCGATGTACCAGCGATCCTGACCGCGTCATATCGCTGGTCGGGATCGCTGGTACATCGCTAAGTGTGACAGTACCTTAAGATGACACTCTGATCATTCTCTGACAGTGTCATTAGCATAATCAGCCTGATCCTCTCTTATGAGAGAATGATCACTCGCGTGACCCCGGCCTTACACTGACAAGTCATTGATTTCAAAGAGAATTATATAATTTCTTTTCACCTCTGGGCCACTGGATGAAAATTGGAAATTTGCTGTTGGCTTCCTCCACCGGTAATAGCCAATCTGTATGGTACCAGCATAAGGTCACTTTATGATCAGGTTATAATCCTCCCAACAGAAAGCATCTGAAGGCCTACATAGATGGATTATTGTGTACCAGTCACCCAGTAACATTTTAGATGGATTATTGTGTGTCGGTCACCCGGTAACATTTTGGATTAATTATTGTGTGCCGGTCACCCGGTAACATTTTGGATGAATTATTGTGTGCCGGTCACCCGGTAACATTTTAGATGGATTATTTTGTGCCGGTCACCCGGTAACATTTTAGATGAACTATTGTGTGCCTACACCCGGTAACATTTTGGATGGATTATTGTGTGCCTACACCCGGTAACATTTTAGATGAATTATTGTGTGC